>NC_051100.1:7529785-7832785 GCF_901709675.1 Syngnathus acus
TGGAGAATGTCAACTGATAGAAATGGTGGACAACAGTCATAAATTAAACAACTGGCAACTGGCGTAGCAATTTTTAGCAACAAACCACCTCCCATTTACGTAGCCTGACACCACTAGTGAGGCAGCCACATGCATGGCATTGACTCAACTCCTTACTATTCTTTATAGTAGACAATTTTATGTACTAAGAATTTTTTTCTGCATTGGACTAAAGTACTTGTATCCATTGAGATGGGTTATTGAGACAATGTTATTACTGTGTATATTCAAATTTTAAGACCTTGATGACGAGTGAGTGGATTTTCACGATATCGAAATGAAAACCTAGCTTCGCTTTTAGTCTAAGTTAATAATCATTTATAAATCTAATAAAAAAAGAATGCATAATGGTTACTTGTGGTTTCCAAGCAACCTCTCTAAAAATTATTAATAAAGGCAATGTAAAATAGGTGCACCGCCTTGCCCTTAGTGATTTGACATTAAAATGTAAATATTACAAAATTGTGCACATGATAAAACTTGCCAAATGTTTATAATCAACATTGTTTTGAAAAGGAGAGTGAACGCAAGCAAGCAGTATTGTTATTTATTAGCCAAATACATTTTAAAAAGTCATTTTTTTTACATTTTCACCTGGTGGTACCAATATAGACTTTTATTTTGTAAACTGTTACCGTATTTCAAACCAAAAGTTTTCAATGAGCTATTCTCGTATTTTAAATTTATATTGTGTGCACTAATTACTTCCGATCTTTTCTTATCCAATTTAAAAACATACACGCACAATATTATTTTTGTTATTTTTAAAACAGGTGCGTACATGCATGCCAGAAATGCATTCATACGAACTGTTTATCATTCCATGCTGAGTTAAACGTAATTTCTGGTGCAACAAAATAATTTTTCCAACGTTACACGACGCGATGGCTGCGTAGCCTGGTGACGGAGCGTCACTGAACTCATCACGATCAAGTGCTGATACAGTAATAAATGAATGGTGCGTTTGATGCGGCCTACGTGTAGGAATATAGGAAGAATAAAACGTTCGCTACCGTGGCAGACTGTGGCGAGTCTGATAGCTGAAGTTTGAAGCGTATGACTCTCTTCAACACGTCCGAGCTTCCTGCCATCCCTGTGCGGCATGTGTGAGCGTGCACACACACCTGACGGACAGGCGACACTAATTATCAGTAACGGAAGCTGCAACGGCCACTTTAGTTTCCTGTGATAAAGTCCCAGTTACAGTCATATGTGTGACGTCACGTACGGGGAAGTTGTTTTTATGATGTCATTGTAACACTTGATGCACGTGGAATTTGGAATGTTCAATAGTATACACAAACGATATATATTTGTCACAAATGGCTTTAATCCATTTTTGTGATCCTTTCTGTACAACTATAAATTACAGCCACTTGATTTATCCTACTTACCAACTGTTGAATAAATGGGGATCATAATTTTTGTTTTGTTTTCCACTGAGGGTCAGCAGTAGTCATTTAGTTTCTGTCACCCTTGTTCCAATTTTTTGCAAAGATTAAAAACGTTGATTTGTCTATTGTGCAAAATTTCACAAGGAACCCAAAATTGACAATAACCTTCTATCAACCTTCTCTAAACTAAAACTACTGAATGATCATGCACCACTCCAACCAATGCTCTTCAGGGTTTCAGTGCTTTTTATAAAATTCATTCAATGTGTCCCACAATGCACCTAAAAAAGATGGACAATGTGTCCAATGATGCACTGTGCTGATACAGACAAATGTTATAGGTTATCGTTTGGGGTTTTGGAGGTAGGTAGTTTGTGTCTACCCCCTGCTACATGCATTTCACAATGTGTGATTGACATCCACTCCCCAAGAGGAGGAGTTAGTGAGGATTTCTCTTCCAGCGTGGGTGACTGCTGGTCTCTCTCTCCTGCTCCAGTAAGTGGAGGCACAAGTTTCCTTTCCCCCCCCAGCCTCAACTTCATTCTTCAGGTATTTGGAATTTATTTTCAAATGTGTAAAGTTCATGCTTGTCATGTTTAATGTATATTATAACTTGGTGAATATTGAGATGGTGAAAAACATATTGCTTGCCCTTTAATTTCCGCTTCGGTGGTTATACGCCATGCCTGAAGTTGTCGAACCACTTAATTTCTGTATTTTTCTTATAGTGACATACTGACAGCATGCTAGGTGAATTGTGTTAATTCATTGTTCTTAAGCGTTTTTTAAAATTGTGCTGACTAAAAAGTAATTCAATACAAGTTACAACTAGTAGTAGTTTCAATTCTATATTAAACCAAAATAGTTTGAGAGCACACAAGGCCCGGCTGCTGATGCCTCAAAGTCTATAAAAGGAACATCAGCGGTGAGCTGTTTCCAGTGTGTGCTATTCCTGGACATACGACTGATAAAATGTGACAGATGCAACGAGGGCAGTTTCAAAAGTGTCAGTCCCCACTAGTGCCTAAAGATACTTTTCCAAGGAGCGACTTGAGTATTTTACCATGTTCACTTTGAGACTGGGCCAGAGAGATAATGGTCAGTGATAATTTGTTTTTGGTCATTCAAATTTAAAGCATAAACGTTGTTTTGTCCAAATGTGACAAGTTGTGTTTATATTTTCAAAAGGTCTGGGTTGTACTCTGCTACCTCAGCCATGGCCCCCAAAAAGAACAAGACGACCAAGAAGAATAAAGGAGACATCAATGAGA
This sequence comes from Syngnathus acus, assembly GCF_901709675.1. Lineage (NCBI taxonomy): Eukaryota > Metazoa > Chordata > Actinopteri > Syngnathiformes > Syngnathidae > Syngnathus > Syngnathus acus. The sequence goes on from NC_051100.1 coordinate 7,532,490, forward strand.
TGACAATCATGGTTGAGGACAGCCCTGTCAACAAGATCAACGGGCTGAACACACTGTTGGAGGGTGGCAATGGCTTCAGCTGCATTTCAACCGAGGTTACAGATTCTGTGTATGCCCCTAACCTTCTGGAGGGTCTGAGCACCATGAGGAACGACAATTTCCTCTGTGATTTAACGGTTGCCACCAAGTCAAAGTCCTTCGATGTCCATAAGGTTGTCATGGCCTCTTGCAGTGAGTACATACGCAACATCTTGAAAAAGGATTCGACCCTGCAGAAGATCGACTTGAATGACCTCTCACCGGTGGGTCTTGCCACAAGCATCACGTACGCGTACTCTGGAAAGCTCACCTTGTCGCTCTACAGCATCGGCAGCACCATCGCCGCGGCCATGCTCCTTCAGATCGGCACTTTAGTGAAGATGTGCAGTGACTTCCTCATGCAGGAGCTCAGCGTTGAGAACTGCATGTATGTTGCCAACATCGCAGATGCCTACGCTCTCAAAGAAACCAAGGCGGCGGCGCAGAAGTACATGCGAGAGAACTTCATTGAGTTCTCAGAGATGGAGCAGTTCCTGAAGCTCACCTACGAGCAGATCAGCGACTTCCTCTCGGATGATTCCCTGCAGCTTCCCTCCGAGGTCACAGCCTTCCAGATCGCCATGAAGTGGTTGGACTTTGACGAGAAGAGGTTAAAGTACGCCGCCGATCTCTTAACTCACATTCGCTTCGGCACCATCTCCGCCCAAGACTTGGTTAACCACATCCAGAGTGTGCCGAGAATGATGCAAGACCATGAGTGTCACCGTCTCCTCGTGGATGCCATGAACTATCACCTGCTGCCATACCAACAGAATATCCTTCAGTCCCGTAGAACCAAGGTGCGCGGCGGCCTCAAGGTGATACTCACGATCGGAGGACGCCCCGCCTTGACGGAGAAATCACTCAGCAAGGACGTCCTCTACAGGGACATGGACAATGTGTGGAATCGGTTGACAGAAATGCCAGCAAAGAGCTTTAATCAGTGCGTGGCAGTGATGGATGGCTTCCTATATGCGGCAGGGGGTGAGGACCAGAATGACGCACGGAACCAGGCTAAGCATGCCGTCAGTAACTTCTGCAGGTAAAAAACCAATCTCTTATATCACCATTTGTCACGAGGGTTTGTTTAGTCTTTGAAAGTATTAACCACCTTGACATTCTTAAGGTATGACCCCCGCTTCAACACCTGGATTCATCTCAACAACATGATTCAACGGCGCACCCACTTCAGTCTCAGCACCTTCAACGGCCTTTTGTTCGCTGTCGGCGGGCGTAACACCGACGGTGTTCAGGCATCGGTGGAGTGCTATGTGCCGTCTTCCAACCAGTGGCAGATGAAAGCCCCCATGGAGGTGCCCCGCTGCTGTCACGCCAGCTCAGTCATTCACGGAAAGATCCTCGTTTCAGGAGGTTACATCAACAATGCCTACTCCAGGGCCGTGTGCTCTTATGACCCATCCACTGACTGCTGGCAAGATAAGAGCAGTCTGAGCTCGCCTCGTGGTTGGCACTGCGCTGCCACGGTAGGAGATCGCGCCTACGTCATCGGTGGCAGTCAGCTCGGGGGTCGTGGGGAAAGGGTGGATGTGCTGCCCGTAGAGTGCTACAACCCTCACACCGGGCAGTGGAGCTACTGCGCTCCTCTTCACACCGGCGTAAGCACGGCCGGCATTGCCGTTTTGAACAGCAACGTATATGTCCTTGGGGGTTGGAATGAGGGTGAGAAGAAGTACAAGAAGTGCATTCAGGTGTACAACGCCGACATCAATGAATGGACCGAGGACGACGAGTTGCCAGAAGCTACGGTTGGCATTTCGTGCTGCGTCGTCAACATCCCCACCCGAAAAACAACACGAGAGTCTAGAGCCAGCTCAGTCTCATCTGCGCCAGTCAGTATATAAGCAGTCAAATCCTTACAACAATGTAGTTTACATGCTTCCTGGCCTCAGGTTGTCTGTTACGTAAGCCTTGGATCTCATAACTCCCTGTGGTGAGCACTTGAAAGGTTTTTAATGGAGTCTTTAAAGCTAATAAAGGAGCAAATAAAGTGTTAACTGAGACATTTAAAGTTACAATTTGGCGGCTGGATGGATGGTTATATTTGGTATCATTAGGTATTCATTACGTTTATGATGCAGACAAACTGGTCATAGCGATATCCATCACAATAGTTTGCTTTTTATTAGGCAGTTATTTTTTCAAAGGGGCCAATACAGACATTAGCATTTAATTTGCCTTCATTCTGTCACATATAAAGAATCTTTCACTGAAATTAAAGTTACAATGTGAAGAAATTTGTTTGTCTCTATTTACCCAACACCATGACAATCATACTGTACATGTGTTCACATCGCTAATATTTATTTCAAAAGAAAGTTTAGGGGGACTACTACTCTGACTTTCAGATACTTGAACAGCATAAGTAGTTGGAATTAATGTTGGAATAACGCCTACCAGGCGTAGGTGTTTGCGATGGAGTGTTTTAGGCAATTTCACAAACACTAACTAGTGGGGGGACGGGGGAGACCAGGCTCTCCTGGCAAATGTTGTAAGGATGAGGAATGAATGTCTTGAGGAAAATGTAAAAAGTATATCTGTGTATTGTAACTGGAGACAAATATTTCTGCCTGAGCTGTCTTGGGAGTTTATAATATTTCCCTCACTGCTCATGATATTTTTGTTTTGTTTTTAAATTAAAGAAGTTCACAGAACTGTTGTCTTCATTTATTAAAACGGATATTTATTTAAACAGCATTCTTATTACTTGGATTATCTACAAGTAGTTCCATCGACCCAACATTTCTGTTATGTTTTGGATCATAATCGACTGAGATCAAATTTTCAATATCACCGTTTTTTTTGTCAAATATAAATACGTAAACCCATCTGAGACATTTTGGAGTGTTACTGGTAGCTGCAAACTATCCCAACTGGCCTCCAGCCACAGGTAGACGACACCCAGGACTTGTTGTCAATCATGCAGTTTTGCATGTTTGCAAACTTTGACGCATTTATGCAAAAGATTATTTACAATTCTCTGCTCTTTCAAACATTATGTCATGCTGATCAAAATACATAACAATGATTCTCTTTTGAATTGTCTAAAACCCCCTCAATATTTTGGCGTTCATCTTATGGTGTAAATCTTGACACGTAAAATTAACCAGTTTTCTGAAAAACATATGTTTGAGTATATTTGAGTCATCTGTCTTAAGAGTTTTAACTGAGCTTGCTTATTTTTAAGCCCCACCCCTTCCTCTTGAGTAAGCATTACTGCTCTCTTCCATTTTCGATAAGCATTAGCTAAGATTTTTCTTGAACATTTGTGTCATACATTTTTGGGGTATATTATTACAAGAGTTCCTCTGAGCTTTGTTTTCAGAATGTCATGGCACACTGAAACAAATGCTCTTGGGTCAGGGGATGTATGCTATATGAGATCCTGGTCTAGTTCCTAAATGCGTATGCTTTGTTGACATAAAACTAAACCAGCTTTGCTTTATCTAGCTTCATTGAACAAGAAGTATATGTGCATTTAAAAAGGAGTGCAATACTTATCAAAGTTGAGCAAAAAACAAAAGTATGTAGTAACAACAGTATGTTCTATTATTTATCTCACTATTTTCTATGCTGCCTCTTAATCCTATCTCAAATGACTTTGGGTGGGAAGCTGGGTACAAACTGCACTGGTTGCTACCTAATTGCAGGGCAATTCATTCTGTTATTAAATAAACCACAGTGGTATTTGGGTCAGATGTTTTCTCAGCACTTTACAGGTACAATATGCCTCTGAATCTTTGCTGTGTCATGCTTTGTTTGCTTTGTCTTCCAGACAGATTCCAACAATAAGGGGGAAAACAAAATATTTACTTTATTATTAATCATAGATTATCTTTCTAACACTGAAGAAACAAACCTCAAAATGTAAAAAAAAAAATCTTACTTTTTTTTAAAAAGCAAAGCAAAGCAAAATTTAGGACTCCGTTTAATATTCGTTTTTAATCAAAATCCTGAGACATTTCCAGTTTATAATAACAGTATAGTAATAGTATAATAACAGCTACTATTATGTTATTTTTACCATGATCATTTATTTATTTGACTTTTATTTGTATTACTTTTCAATATTCTTTCCGAGGGTAGCTTTTTGAATAAATGCTGAGTCATAGTGACGCCTTACATGAGTGGGGGGGGGGGCGTCCGTTAAATACGACACTGTTGAAGTGGGTTGGTTCCGTAACAACGGCAAAATTGGTTCAACCCACAAGACAAATGCAAGTGCATATTTAAAAACGAGCAGGCAAGTGAGAGTTAGCCACAAAGTGCTTTCGCCGAGCATCGTTGCATCTACAGCGTTTCTTTTGGCTAAGGAGACACTAGCAAGTAATGAGCAAGAGCCATTTTTTGCCTCTTCTGGGGGACAATTTTTAAGTCCAAAACAGGGTAATCTAATTGAAAAACACTGTCCCGAAGAGTAAATTAAGGATCATCCCGCCGGTGTCGTTTCCGAGTGTGCGACTCTATGCCAGCTGGTCACAAGTTAGACTGACCAAGCTAGCTAGCACTCGGAGTGAGTTAGCAGAAGAAGGCAAGCGGCCGTCGTCTCACCCTGACCGAGTGTCTGCGAGATGGGCTTACTGACTCAAGGATCCCCGCTGAACTGGGAAAATACCAAGAAGTATGCGGATTACATCCGAGCACACGGCATAATTCAATTTCTCAACATTTACAACAATTTAAAGGACCGACAGAAGGATGTACTCAAATGGGGCGATGAGGTAAAACTCTTTCTTTCATTTAGAGAACTGTTGATTTGGCTTCATTGTTTTGGGGACGTATTTTCCTGACGCACTGACAAGTCATGATTTAAACATTAAGCCATGTGAGCAAAACTATTAAAACTAACTCAAGACTAAAACTAGCTCAAATCAATAAAAGCATGCAAGCTGTCGTTGTCGTCACTAACTTTGATCCGTCATGTGGAATGTGATTTCAAACAATGTGGAATGCTGTTGTTATAGATGAAGCCCTTTTTGAGACAGAGGGATTACAAGTGGAGCTTGTTCAAAAGTCAAGGAAATGCACACACACTCATGAGTTATCATAGTTTGACAGGTGGAGCAAAGAATATGAATGTATTGTCATGCAGCATTGCTCAGAATTGTCTGATTAATTTGTATTATTTGTAGGTGGAATACATGTTGGTGGAACTGGATGACAAGGGTGAAAAGGTTCGACTGGTGTTGAATAGCGGTGACGTTTTAGATACCCTCCAAGGCCAAGGTGAAAAGATCAATCCCAAGTAAGTGAAAGCAGCTCAAAAACAGGCTAAGGAAACTTTGGCCCTGCAGCCAAACCTATGACTGCTTGTGTTTCTCACTCCATAGATTGTTTGGCCATTTAGCTTTAAAAGATTTCAATATTTTAATTGTTTTCTTACAGTGTGCTTGTATGAGACCTAATCAAAAGGGTAAATTAGGTTTTTAAATCTGTTTTTGTGGAGATGCACACCACCCGTAGTAGCTCCTTAACTAGGCTCACTGATGTCACGCATGAAGGTTTAAACTCAAAGTTGTCTAAATTTTAAGGTATAGTTCTCCAGTGTGAGGTGGACTTTAGACTGTCTACTATAGTTTGTAAAATCTCTTGTACTGTAGTTACATATTTATTGTCATGAAACATGTGTAACACTAGCATTGTCACATATTTATATTCTTAGCTAATTGTTGTCACACCAGAGTGTTCGTACCGTTCAACGGTCCAATGCACAAACTTGTGAAAAGTAAACAGAATGCAGGTTTGAGCAGTTTGAACATGCAGAATGTGGCTGACAGCTATGCTCATTCATTGCAAAACTGTTCAACCCTGCTCATTCTTTCGGTTTCAGTGGGAGGATCTCACTGTCCTTTGTGTTGAACTCAATAGTCTTATTCTTCACCTTAACGTCTGTTCTACAGATTTTATCGTGTTTTTTTTGTGTGTAATCAAAACTGCTTGCGGATGTGCGTGACGAAATGACGTGCTCCAGATGCATCACTTCCGGTCGTCTGGCTTCACCTTCCTCCTTATTGTAAAGCCCAACATACCTCACGCTTGACATATGCTGCCCTTTTTGTGTGCGGCAACGTGTCAGTTATGTGAATGACAAAATACGCTTTCGATTTCTAATGTGGATGTTGAAAACGGATGTTTTAAAATCATCTTATGATCTATAAAGCTCTAAAATAAATACATATTTTCTTTAATATATTTTCAATACAACCCCACCAGATGACATTCCCTCAATACGGCACTTTATTTTAGTCACATGCGTGACAAGCATACAGATCTAATCCGCATGCAAAAATAGATTCTACAGTCATACAGAGATCGAGCCAGGTATTGAATAGCATCTCTCCAATAACGTTTCTTTACTTTGGTTTGTTGTGCAATTCCTCAAAGTAAATCCTTTTGCTTGGAACCAGTGCTGCATCATTTGAACGGTTAAGCAATTCACTAAAAATGTAAGGAGATAATGTTCTCATGCTGAATAGACATCCGCTTGGCAGGCAGTCCCTGGCCTTCCTTTGCAATGTTTCAGGCACAATTCCAACCTGAATTTACAATACTTAGTTTCCATAGGAAGGTCACGCAATAAAGTTTGTGCAAGCTTCCTTGTGCTGTGCTTGCCACATTGTTCAAAATCTGTGCTGCCACCTTTAACTAAGTGAAACCTTGGTGGCAATGAAAATGGTACAACAACATTCCTCATTACCGTTACTCAAGTTAATTGCGTACGCTCGGTCCACCAAAACCTTGGCTGATGTAAGCTAAGAGTGGAGCGCTGATCATTTTGACAAAATGATATATATATATATATATATATATATATATATATATATATATGTGTGTGTCTTTTCTCCCTTTGTGCAGCCACCCCACGCTTTGGAGGCCAGAGTATGGCAGCTACATGATAGAAGGAACTCCGGGGCAGCCATACGGTGGCACCATGTCCGAGTTTAACACTGTGGAGAGCAACATGAGGAAGAGACGACAAGAGGCCTCTTCTGTCCTCAACCACAATGAAATTCTATGCACAATCACCTCATTCCCAAGGTGCAAACATACAAGATAGGGATTTTTCACCACTAGTATTTTTAACAAAAAATCCCCCCCCAAAAACAATCATTTTAAATGAAAACCCATATCTTCCAATATAGCAATTTTCTTCTCGCCCACCCCTAATAGCAGCAACATATAGTCGAAAATGCAACACACACAAAACATTCCAATGCAGACTATATTTCTTGCATTCATACATTTGTCGTTGTTTATTAGGCTGGGTTGCCCTGGTTTTACGCAGCCTGAATACCCGCCTACGCCTGTTGAGAGCGGAGCGTCAAAGTCGCTCTTTTTCCCTGACGAAGCGATTAATACACACCCAAGATTCAGGTACGTAATACTTTGTACTACCCTACTTTAGCTTACTAATGAGGAAATACATTTGTGATGTCATGATACTACAAATGTTGAAATGGGTTTTTTTGCTTGGCAGTTGTGGATGACTGTTTGTGTGGCCTTACCTTTTCAGCACCCTCACCAGGAACATACGTCACAGACGAGGAGAGAAAGTCATAATCAATGTACCAAGTAAGTCTCAATGATGCTCTCATGAATTCCTTTTGAGCCCAATGGTAAAGCCAACAAAATTGCGTTTTAGTATTCAAAGACAAGTGCACGCCGTCTCCATTTGTGGAAGACTTACCCGGCGACGACGGGGAGTCGGCAAGGGCGGCACTGCCTGACCACATCTACATGGACGCCATGGGCTTCGGGATGGGCAACTGCTGTCTGCAGGTAGGCGAATCGCCGGCTCAAACCACCTTTTATTTATTATCATTCAAAGATAAAACGCCGCAATCTGGTCTGGAAGATTTAATCCTGCCATAAACTCTAAATTGGTTTATTACATTACAGGTTACCTTCCAAGCTTGCAGCATCGATGAGGCAAGATATCTTTATGACCAACTAGCGACATTCTGCCCAATAGTGGTGAGTAGATAAAGCATGTGCCAGATACTTGTGTTTGTTCTTCTTTGTCGCTCACCTTGATCTTAACAATAACTAGTTAACGTAACTTTTATGATGGTTATTAGAGGGTGGTGTGGAATTTAAAGTAGCAATACAATGTGGTAAATGTACAATTGTAATAAACTAGATAATATATCAGAGCAACATGGGTTGGCGATTAGTGCACAAAATTAATGTTAGAATTTTGAGTTTGTAAAGATGTCATTTCAACAACTATTTATCATTTTGTTTAAAATGTGGATTTCATAACTAACAATATTTTAAGATTTATATAGATTTGATTACCACAAGATTTCTTCTGCACGCTATGAGGCTTTAAACTAAGTTTTAACATTTGAGATCAACAAATCATACGACTCAAACACTGCATTGTACTGTCGCTTTAACCAAATATCCCCACAGGGATCAACAATGCATTGCGACTCTAATGATTTAAACGCTGCCCGTGCTATTATGACTGTGTGCATGCAGATGGCGCTGAGCGCAGCCTCCCCCTTCTACAGAGGCCACGTGTCAGACATCGATTGTCGCTGGGGGGTTATTTCTGCCTCAGTGGATGACAGGACACAGGAAGAACGTGGACTCAAGGTGAGCCACACAGACAACTTTTTCATTAGAAATGGTTCCATTGTTCACAGTTACAGCTAATGCGGGAGACGTTATCAGTTGTATGACTGCTTGTTTTTTACATTACAGCCTTTAAAAGACAACAAATATAGAATCTTCAAGTCCAGATACGACTCCATCGACAGCTACTTGTCTAAATGCGGCGACAAGTATAACGACATTGACTTAACGATAGATGAGGACATCTACAAGCAGCTGCTGGGTGCAGGTATGAAATGTACACATATGGAGTAAACTGTAGTCTTGATCTAAAATGTACTCCACGTGGCAAAACTCCTTGTAGGAATCGACAAGTTGCTGGCCCAGCACATTGCTCATCTTTTTATCCGAGATCCACTGTGCGTCTATGAGGAGAAATTGAACCAGGATGACGAAAATGAGTCGGACCACTTTGAGGTGAGGCTTTAGTGCCTGCGTGGAAACGAGCGCTTGTCTTCCGTTGTACATGAGACGTCAACTCTTCTTGGTGATATTTGACAGAACCTCCAGTCCACCAACTGGCAGACAATGAGGTTCAAACCACCACCTCCCAACTCTGACATTGGCTGGAGAGTTGAATTCCGCCCAATGGAGGTAAGTAGTGCAGCTTCTGGTCTGATCTGTTTGAAATGAAAATCACTGAGACCGATTCTATTTCTCTTCTCAGGTGCAGCTGACCGATTTTGAGAATGCTGCCTATGTTGTCTTTGTCGTCCTGCTCACCAGAGTCATCTTGTCCTACAAACTGGACTTCCTCATCCCTTTATCCAAGGTGAAGAGATGTTTTAGTTGACGAAGTGCATTGAAGTTTTGCTTGCTCTTTATTTGTCCTCTCATGCAGACTTTTCTGTCACCAGGTGGACGAAAACCTGAAAGTGGCACAGAAGAGGAACGCTGTGCAGGAGGGAATGTTCTACTTCCGAAAGGACATCTTCAAAGGTGACCAGCAAGGAGAGTGTGATGTTTGAAGTGTGTTCAGTCTGGCGTAGTCGCACAACAACACATTTGTCTTCAAACAGGATGCAACCCAGGCCTGGACGGCACCTCCTCGGCGCAAAACGGCTTGGAGATGGACGGAGTTAACGAGTATGCGCTAATGAGCATCAACACTATCATCAATGGAAAAGTAAGGGTTTTCTCCCACACACGTTTGGGGGTGGGGCATCAATTTCCAGCTTGGTGCCTATCCAATGGAACAGACTTTATATTGGGGTGCTCAAATAACTGTTGTTGTAGCATCCTGTGATTGTTGCTTTATTTTGGAATTACTAGGAGGGAGTTTTTCAAGGGCTCATCCCCATCCTCAATTGCTATCTGGAGAACATGGAGGTGGACGTGGAGACCAGGTGCACCATTTTGAATTACCTGAAGCTTATCAAGAAGCGCGCCTCAGGTAAATTTTGCTGGACCACAAGTTTAACACCAAGTTTTGATATTTTCAATCAGAGATGCAATTAAACTTTTCAGGATGATGGACTTTTTTTTTTTTTAAATCTGCTACATAAATACATTTTGCAACCGATAAAGCCAGTATGAGACTCCAAGCTTCACTCTCCATTTTGCTGTCCAGGCGAGCTGATGACGATGGCCAAGTGGATGAGGGAGTTTGTGGCCAAGCATCCCGAGTACAAGCAGGACAGCGTCATCAGTGACAAGATCAACTATGACCTCTTCGTGAGGTGCAACAGGATTGCCAGGGGCCAAGAACAATGCCCGGAGCTCATTGGGAAACCTGTCAACAAGGTCAAGTGAGAAGCTTCCCCTGCTGTGGCAACATCCTTTAGACAACGACCAAATTATGTGGCTCAAGTTGAAATCGGTCAGCTTTTTAAAATATGATGAAATATTGATTTTAAAAACAAAACAGAATCAAAGCAATCATATGTACTGTACATAAACTGGATCAGATTTGTATGAATGGACACTATTTTAATAGGATTAAGACGTGATTAAGGTTATGTCACAGAAATGGCGTATTTATTTTTCTCTGGAAATTCCTTGAGTGATGATTTAAATGCAGCTAAGAGTTGTACTCTCTACTGTTAATACTGTACTGCTGCAACATTAACACAGCGTGCTGTGTGTTTGTGTCACTACATCTGTGTGAGCTTTCTTTTACTTTGGGGACAAGCTTCGTTTGATTCTACCAAAATGTCCTGTCTTTACTCTGAAATGTAGCTGCAGACATTCAAGTGGGGGCGGTTTACATGTTGCTGCTTCAAATAAATCTGTATGAACATCACGTTTTTGTTTTCAGTTTTCGTCACAGTAAAAACCTGAGTTGCCATTATGTAATTTGAGTGACTGTTATGATAAATGTTTAGAAAGAAGCATTACAGTACAAGTCATGTAAATATTTTTGATCTAATATGTCAAGCACAGGAGGAGGGGGGGGGCAATATATGTGGGGGATGAACCCCCTCAAAAGCCACAATTATACTAACAATAAACATAATTGGGATGAATCCTAAAACTGGACTAATGGACATTTCTGGGTAGCCCTTCAGTGACTTTAGGCTCAACTGCTACTGGTGAGGTCTAACATGTTCCATAAGTTCTGACAGAAAAAGCAGTGAATGCACCTTATAAATCTCCCCCCCCCCCCCCCCCCCCTCTCGATAATGCAGGACCTTTTTAATCCACGAGATGGAAGCAGCGAGCTAAAGACCAAAGCCAACCAAAGCCTCTGCACATTGATGTCCTTGTTCCTTGTTCATGTTTATGTTTATTTTGGCCAATATCTTGTACCAGCTTTCGATGTGCTTTTTGTCACCCTGCCCACCTAGTGGGGCATGTGGCATAAGGGGGGCAGAAAAATAAAAAAATTCCGAATGATAACACCATGTATTTCTTAAACGATTAAATATTACATTCATTAAATTGCAACTGTGCTGGATGAAACCCCTAGCATTTTGTGCCGTAATGTACACGCGCAGTACATCACATGTCTTCTTTTAGAGAGACAGAGAGAGAGAGTCAGAGAGAGAGTGAGTCAGAGTCAGACAGAGAGAGTCAGAGAGAGTCAGACAGAGAGAGAAAGAGTCAGACAGAGAGAGTCAGGGAGAGAGAGAGTCAGAGAGGTGAGAGAGTGCACAGTCCGTGTCGCGTCCATTCTTGTGTCCGTCCGTGGGCTGTGACTTTGATGGTGAGTGCAAACCCTCTTCGCAATATGCCACTTGAGCTGATGAGTGAAATCGCGACGTGATCTGTATCCTGTGCGAGATGCGTTTAGAACCGTGCGCGTGTGTTGTGTTGTTAACTTCGTCAGAAAAGTACTAGTTTTTGCTATTAGTGAACGCCACTTGACCCAAAACTCAGAAGTGGTCAAAAACGAGCGCTTAACATTTGGTTGTTACCAGGGGTTAAATGAATCAGAGTATGACTTTGATGCGAATTATCACACTTTACTAGTTGATTAATAACAGTTATTATCTGTCTGCACATCATTTTAATAGTTCAGATTGTAATCTATTACACGTATTAAATTCATTTTACCAAGAACATTTAATACTGCTGGATATCTTCAACTTAAGCTTTGATATTCTTTGCATTATGCATTTGTTTCTGGCATTCATGACCAATTCGCATTAAACCCCTCTTTGAAGTTTGTTGAAATACTGTACTGCTTTAATTGAGTTTTATTCAACCTGTGATAACCTTAAGTCAGATCATTTATATCTTAAGTCAACTTTCCCCATTGGAGTGAATGAAAATGCCATTCATCTGCTCCACTTCCTTCCCCCAACCTACCACTTTGTTATATTTTTAAGAAAGAAAAATAATATTGTATTGATGATTTTCATTCATTGATTGTTCTATCTGAACATGTAATCACTGATCCATCTGTTTCGAAAAGCACCAATGCATAGAGATAGATATAGACATAGAGAAAGGATTTGTGTACCGTATTGGCCCGAATATAACACGACCCTGATTATAAGACGACCCCCTCTTTTTCAAGACTCAAGTTTGAAAAGATTTTTTGAACACCGAATTTAATTTTTGTATAGAAAATAATTACAGTGCATCTGAAACAAATGATTATAACAATATATTCAAGAGAAAAAGCAGGTTATTTTTGCCTCATTGAAATCATGCAAAAACTGTCTATCACATCTTAATATCTGAACATTTAAATAAGTAAACTAAAGTGCAATCACATTTGTAAATGAATGGCTTCAGGTTTTTGAAATGTAAATAAACCTACTTCTCCATTTTCTATTATCTCTTCTCTTATTTTCTTCTCTTTTCTTTCTCACTGCTATTTTTTATTTTTCTTCTTCGTGCTACCGCTATTTTTATTCTTCGTGACGGGTTCGCTTTGGCCTGGGGAATTAAGTTCAGCATTTGCTTTGCAGATATCTGGCGCCATCTAGCGTTGTGAATGGGTATAATGTCTAGAGCCCGAATGTAAGACGACCCCCACTTTTTCAGTCTTATTTCAATGCAAAAAAGACACCGTCTTATATTCGGGCCAATACGGTAAACTGAAAAAAAAGAAAGTACAGTTCACATGTTCAAACAAAGAGTAAGACAAAGTAACTGAACTTGTTCTCTATAAAATGTTGACTTACAATATTAATGACCTTTGAGAAGTAGTTAACCACTGACCAGAGATGGCTATGAATACATTTGGTCTTAAATCAAGTAAACAAAGTCACCCGTGCGCTCCGGTATTTCAATGACTGTGCAGAGGACACGTGCGGATTAAATGTTCATGTTTTCGCTGAATTTGATAACCCTCAACGCACGTTTGTGTCGCTTCATCCAAGGTTGTCGTAATCTGTAACCCTCCTGTGCTTTTAATCTGAACATGGCCCCTGACCCGCACAAATCTGTCATGAGCCAAACCAACTTTAAGCCCCTCTTTGTATAAAAATAATAAATGTCATAAAAGGCATGTATGTCGGTGTGAATGTGTCGCTGGGGACAATCGTGCACTTTCACCATAGAGGAAGAATTTGCTGGTATTGCAAATTGCTTGTGGCTGATACTGAATAGAAAGTGTGATATTATATCAATGGAAAGAATGTAAACCGTACTTCTGTAAACAGTGCCTTTTTATTTCTGTAAAAATTTCCTCGAGGCTTATATTTGATGGACAATTCATCATATTATTCCGTAATCCCTCTGTGTTTATACCACCAACACGAACCTTTGTTGGCTTGTGTAGAGGCTGATAATTCATTTTTTTATCTGTTGTTGATGTTTTATGACTTTCAGGTAACCATGGAGGCCTTGGATCAAAGACTCAACATCCTGTTGGAGTCATGGTTGGGTCCCCGTGGTATGTCAATGTAATGATGTCATCTGGTAGTTTGGTTTAATTACAATGCAACTTTAAATACGAATAGAGAGCAATGTTGGTCGATTGTCAATTTCGTTCATGTACCGATCCCATCTAACCTTTCCTATGATTGTTTCAGATCAGCGGGTGCGTGGTTGGCCGCTGCTCGACAACTACTCGCCGACAGTTGCCCTCACCATTGTGTATCTTGTGGTGGTGTGGACGGGACCCAAGTACATGAAGCACAGGCAGGCGTTCTCGTGCAAAGGCCTCCTCGTGGTCTACAACATGGGCCTTACGCTCCTGTCGCTCGGCATGTTCTACCAGGTACGTCGCAGCCACCGATGACGGAATTTTGTAACAAACTAACTCAAACTCCAGTGGGTCAGTTAACTATTGATTCTTTTTTTCTAATCCATGATCAAATCAATCAGGCTATTTGATGGCTCTGGGGCTCGTTGTCAGGCAACCGACTCCAGGACGTCCCGCTACAAATCGTGGAACCTAATCACCACAGATTGTGTTGGAGATGTAGTTAGAAATTTTGGAGATCACTTGTGGTCACTTGTGAATCAGAATACAAGTTCACTTGATAGATGTAAGCTTTTTTTTTTTCTTTAATGCGAGTCTAAAGTGTCTCCGCCTTTTCTGGCTGACTTCTTGCCTCCCCATCTGCATTGCCAAGGTTCATTAAACCTTGTGTTGCGTGTTCTGATAATCAAAGTACACAGCGATTGCAATCAAAATGATTGGTCAGGATTTTTTTTTTTTCCACGAGTGGTTCAAACAGAAAATCAAGCTGCGGTCAGGACACAAAATTAAAAAAAAAAAAAAAAAATGACTGTTCATTTATTCATCCCAACCGAATCTTTTGCTTCTTCCGCACCGGCGGGTGGTCATTATTGATTTGGTGACTTGGCATTAAATTACACTTCACAATGTACTTTTAACTGAGTTGAGGTCATTTGTCCGCAGGAAGTCTCATTTAAATGAGGAAACAGAGGATTTTGCGCTTCTTTTTAGGCCCGAGAAAATATTCTAAAGCCCACTGGATTGTTTTTCACTTTCAATTTGCACAGTAATTTTGTAACCAGCATTTTTTCCTCATAGCTTTGTTTTTATTTATTTTGTTGTACATTTGATACTGTGAAATGCTGTGATGTGAAATACCATGAAAGTATACCTTGACTCATTTTTGTCCTCAGCTTGTGTCTGCTGTGTGGAACAGCAGCTACAACTTGTACTGCCAGAACACGTACAGCGCACCAGAAGTGGACAATAAGGTGAATGAGTCGCAGCATATTTGTAATGTGCCAGTGGAAAAATTTCTATTGGTTTTAACACATTTATTTTTCTTCTTCCCAGATTGCAATACGTGCTAATTTGCCTTTGACCTCTGCGTGTTTTCCTCAGATCATGAATGTTTTGTGGTGGTATTACTTCTCCAAGTCCATTGAGTTTATGGACACGTTTTTTTTCATTCTGCGAAAGAACTATCACCAGATCACCGTTCTTCACGTCTACCACCACGTCAGCATGCTCAACATTTGGTGGTTTGTCATCAACTGGCTCCCATGTGGTCATTGTGAGTGATGGATGGATGATATCGCTTATGACATAACATCGATGCACCAGAAAGATGTTGAGGTTGTTTGATGAAAAACAATAGGCAACCTTGCAGCTACTGTCGTAAGTCTTCGATTGCAACATCACTTGTGGACTATAAGGACTCATGTGTCTTCCAGCCTACTTCGGGCCTACCTTCAACAGTTTTGTCCACGTGGTCATGTACTCGTACTACGGCCTGTCAGCCATCCCCGCCGTGCGCCCGTACCTCTGGTGGAAGAAGTACATCACGCAGCTCCAGCTGGTAAGCTAGTCAAATGTGACTTCAAGTCAAGGAAAAAACACATCTGTGTATCCATTAGATATTTTGGGCCTCGGATCAATATTGTCTTTGTCGTCACCTTCTAACTGCAGTGTGTGTGTGTCATGTTTCCCCTGCAGATCCAGTTCTTCTTAACGATGTTGCAGACACTGTGTGCCATCATATGGCCATGTGGTGTGCCCTTTGGATGGCTCTACTTCCAAATTGTTTACATGATCACCCTCATTGTCTTCTTTTCCAACTTCTACATTCAGGTCATTTTGTCTGATACCCCCTCACCCCGTTACAAAATTCTTTAGTTTTTTTTTTTTTTTTAAATCAGAGATGCTTTTTAGATGCTTTATTTAGTTTGTGTTGTATTTATGAATTAGGATTTGGCAACAGGTGAATTTTTGTTCTGAAACATCATCGCTATGAATTATAAAGTGTCCAAGTAGGGTTTCAAACTAAGGTTAGTTTTGAAGTAGGGTTTCAAATTAGGGTCAATGTTTCAAACTAGGATTTAAAAACAGCGTTTCAAACTAGCCTTGGGGTTCCAAAGTAGGGTTTCAAAATAGGTTTAGGGTTTCAAACTAGGAAAATATGACATCTTTTGAAAATATGTATCTTCTGTCCTTCATTTTAACAATCATCTTGTGCTTCCTTTGGCCCTTCAACAGACGTACAAGAAACACAAGCCCACAGAGCTCCAGAACGGCGCTGCCCTGTCTACCAACGGACACTCTCAAAGGAACACGGTGCTCAAAATCAAGAAGAACTGAGGCTGGATTAACAATGGCAACTCCCAACCTTGCTTAATGCTGCTAAAAATCAAAAAGTAAAGTCCAGTAGGTCATGGTCTACGCCTTCAATTACAGTATTTGCGTCTTCAATTTAAACCGAATGACTGAAGGTAAAAAGCTCTGGTAAGCGTGCTTTATATTTGAAGCACGCAGCATTTTGGACCGTCCTTGACATGTAACAAGAGCACGCTTCTTGTGTCCTGCTTGTGCTGTTACGTAATCTCTAAATACTATATGTCCTTTTGCAGAGGCCGGCCAGGACAGGGCAAGATGCTTCTGGTCAAATAGTTGCACAGTAGACACACTGATATGAAACATTAACCAAATTCCTTGGCACTCATTTTTAATGTGTTATGCAGCAACCCTATGTATTTAATTTATTAAGAATTCAATTTCACTCAACATTATAAGCGCCACTTTTTAGATTAGAATTTTTTTTGTAGATGCGGTGCCTTCATGGACCTGTTTATTTGGTTGCTATGCTAATGTCACCACACTGATGCTGGTTCACTCTGTGCCTGACTTGACTGTGTTTTAATATCATCAAGAATGGAAAGTAATCATGTTCATGTTTATTACACTTAAAGCAGAAGAGGTGTGCTTGATTAACATCACACGGGCAGACAACCTCTTGGTTTATTTCGCACAGGAAGTCTTACCAAGTATGATACACGTCATACTTATAATTATTGTAGAAAAAAACCCCGATTGATGCATTTCCGGTTATAAATTGCACAAGTCGACAAATAAAAGCATTCAGGTACTTCACATGATGTTTCTCCTTGAATAAAATATCTTTTGCAAAAAAACAAAAAAAAAACTGAAGAAATAAATCATGTTTGTGTAGCAAAGCAATCATAAAACACACATTGATTATGTGCTCAGATGCAAAAGACAGTTCAGGTCTCATCCGGAATGGCGTGGCAGGATATGAGTGATCAATAACAGGAACATTGATGCACACGCGAGCGTTAAAGTCAAACTATTATGTCAGCAAAGCACTTGTCACAATTTGCAACATTGCTACACTAGACAAATGAGGAGGCTTATCCAATGCATGCATTACTTACCTTCATTGCTTCGGTATACTCACGGACCAATTGTTTTCTTTCACTCCCGTGTTAATTCCTGTCCACGCTCGTCTCGTGCAGCACTATATGCCTGTCGTTGGCGTACGCGGCGGCTTCCCGACCAATTTGACGGACTTAATGGAAAGTTCTTGCAATTTAGAGTCGTTCGCTGAAGTTTACTCTCTGAGTGTCATCTCAGTTGAACAGACCAGAAGGTTCACGTAATATGGCAAAATCACCGTTGATCCCATCACCGGATACGGACAAGGCCAAAAAAGAAATAAAAAAACACGCCTTCATTGCTCCCGCGGACTTCCGGGGCCTCTTTTGTCCTACTCACACGTATCCTAAGCGTACTTAAATTATATCCAGTCTTAAGCATATAACTAGTCTAAAGCATGCTTCTGCCTGATTAAACCCCAAAAATATTCATCACAATTACATTCTAATAATCTGGCTCGAAGAATATGGTCACAAAATTGCTTCTATATTTGAGAGGCTTGAAACAATTGAAACATTTAAAACCACTTCTTCCCTCCAAAGCGTCTTTGGGTTTTTGAAAAGCGCTATACAAATTTAATGAATTATTATTATTCCCTCCCTGCTCTAGAAATCCTGTTTGATCCATCCATGTTCTGTCCTCAGGAAAAAAAGGATTATAACATCTGACGTTCTCTTGTTGATATTTAATAACACTATGATGTGACGTAGTGTGCATAACATGCTGTCGGGTCAAACAATTGAAACATAAGAAGCATTTTATCTCTGTGTATTTGAAGGAGAAAGTGCACCATGAGACAAAACCATAATGAACATTCATTGCCGGGAACATGCGAACTGGGACTGCTAATTACCTAGAGTTCAAATCACTTTGCAACATTTCTGAAAATCACAAGATTAACCAGTTATTATTATCATGTGCTAGTGTGTTTGGGGTTGTTTAGTGAACCAGGTGGTCTCTGTCGATGATCATCTGGGTGTCTTAGAGTGGCTGATCTGAGAATGCTGTGTAACTCTTGACGCGACCAAAGATGAAAGGTGTGTACATCTTGTTCAGGTCAAATGCACTGATAACAGTTTCCCCAGTCAGCCTGAAAAAGATTATAAAAGTATTTATTACATGTATTTTTTCCTCTGCAAGAATTGGGGATTTTTTTCAAATAAATGTTGAAATGTTATGATGTTTTATTAATTATTGTTCATGTCGGCAATTATGCTTGAATGTTATGAACATAAATTACTACAACCGTTCGCTCCCTTTGCAAGAACAATCATGCTTGTGTTTAGCAGCTCATACTTGTAAGTGATGTGGCAAGAATGGTGGATCCATGCCAGCTTATTGAAACTCTGGCGCCCCCCAGAGGACAGAAGTAGTCCCACGTGGAAGGTGTGCTCGGTCTCAGGGACTGGGTTCCGCCTGCAGAACCGATTCTTTTGCATCTCGGATGATTTCTAGCCATAAGTACACTCACATAAATGATTTGATGCATCAACATTTTAAAACAAATATGTAGTTTATGTTTATAAATCCAAATATGTTGCGGTTCATTCAAGAACTTTCGATTCTTTGTTCAATCATCTCACCTCCTCCTTTCTCTTGCGTACGACTGCGTAAACTTTGGTTTGGTTCTCCGTCTCCTGGGACAGACGGAAGTGGCCGAACTTGACGGCCTCCATTCTGCAGAAGCAAGACAGATGTCACTTGAAATAATAACGTCAGCTTTCATTGACTGACACGCTTGCAATTTCCAACTCAGACTTCTGACTGTGTGTCCTGGTCAAAACTATTTCCTGACAAGGGGTAAAGTCCATTCTAACTCCATTAAACAAAATATGTCACGACAATTCAAAGAATGTGCATTATTATCAGTAAAAAAAACAAGAACAACATTGCCTCACCTGACATTTTGAGTGCGTAAGCGAGGGACAATCGAGAGAGGCTCCTCAGGTGTGGTCACCATGAGCACGCTGCCATCAGGGAAGAAGCGCAAGTACCTGACAAAAACACAAACACACTATATATTGACTTACAAGTTGACAAGAGCTAAAGTAGTGTGTGTGTCTGTGTGTCCCAAATCTACCTGTAGAAGTCGACATGGTGCCAAGGTCGGTAGAAGCCGTCCAGAGATTGCTCTCCTTGACGAATGTACGACGTTCTGCTGATGTAGATGCCTGCTCGGGCAATGTGAGAACAAAGTTTGGAGGAAGGGCAGGGGAGGTGGTCTATCGAAGCATTGCCACAATGCATAGATACCATCAAAACGGACACGGGGCCTCTGCAGGAACATCTCTCTCCAAGACAGGAAGTGTCCCAGCTTGGTGCAGTTGCGCCCCCACACTCTTTGGCAGGCTGAACGCCAAATCTCAGGATCCCTGCCACACAAATAAAAACAGAAAAGTGGTAAACATGAAGAACGCGGTTCTTTTCTAAATGTTGTAATGTTGTGCCGTGCTGACCTTGCACAAATGTAAAAGCCACGACAAACCAGCGACAGCTGCTCGAGGGCTCGCATGTCCAGGTCGCGTGACACAACCCAACGGAATATATACATGAGGATCTCCCGTGGCAAGGCTGCGGAATGCAATACAAAGGTGAGCATGTGGTGACAACCGTGGGGAGCAAAAAGAGGAAATAATGAGGAAGCGTGCTACCTGACAGATGCACCTGAGATTTTTCAAACTCAGGCGAGCAAATCTTAGGAAAGGAAGTGGCCAACGTGAGCTCCTGCTCAAAGTAGGCAACCAGATCCTCAATCTCTCCGTCGGCATCCCTCTCCTCCTTACTGTGATACAACACACAAAGCTGTGTTAGGGAGCCTAGATAATGCAAGACTTGCACATTTTAGAGCGGGTGTTTATTGTGGGCAGCCTCCAGTGCACCTTTGCAGTTATCATGAGAAATTGCCCTTTTGTGTCTTTGGAGTTTGACTCAAAATGGGAGTATTGTATAAAAATTCATTGGTGACCTCCAAACCTTTGAATGGAGTGTCCAAAACTAAGTTGGTGACACCAACGTTTTGAACAAAAGAGCTTAACTACAGCGTGGAGCATCTTACTAGTTTCCCTCAACTTGATTGGCGTCAGGGTGGCTGTAGTTGATCTTTGATTCGATATCGGGCACAAGCTGCATAGCCAGGCGATAGAACTTGATAGCTGCCAATAACAAAAAGCGAGGCATTCAACTGATTGCTCGAGCACATTTACAATCTCACAGATATATTTAAGTCATTTATTCACCCTCATAAAATGCTCCATTCTGCTCTTCCTGAACAGCTCTTAAGAACAGCTCAGCAGCCTAACGGGAAAAATTGTAAAGACTTACAACTCACACAACATTAACAGGCCCAGTCATCAGTTTCGCGGGCATACCTCTTCCTCCCGAGCAATTTCTTGGGTCCTCCTCGAACCCGTGACTCGCAGCAGCCTCGTGTCGCAGCTCGGCTTGAGCTCAGACATCCACTTAGCTCGGAAAGCATTGAGCTGCAGCTGAAACATTAATGTTAGGGAAATGGGATATTAATCATTTTTAATTAAACAAAACAGCCAACATGAAGTTTAAGTGGAATGAGCGCCTTATTCAACAATGAATGGCGGTCTATACTGAGCAAGGCTATTTTACCTCAAGATTTGGGTCATCAGAATTCTCATCTTCCTCCTCCACCGTGCCACCGATATCCACATTGTCTTCAGCCTAGTAAAAGTGAATAAATATTAGCCAGGGCATTTAGCACTGTGACTGCTTAAGCTGCTAACAGATTCAAACTAGTACAGTTATTTGACTGTCTACTTTAAACCAGTGATTCACAATCGGGGTGCCAACAACCCAATTTCGCTCAATTTGTCTGCAAATTAACATTTGTTAACTACAACTGTATCTTTGTTCTTCAACCTATGTGAGCAGTATATGGTGACAGGGAGAATTTGGTAATATGAAATCAAAATGTTTGTGATATAAAATGTGTAAATGTCCATTAGCTCACTAAAGGTTGGGAAGTTCCCAACTAAATATGATAATTTCAAACTACTGAAGTAATGCTACTACATCTATAGTGCATGACCTCTTTGGCATATATTAGCACAGTATCCTTATTAGTACCCTCATTTTTATTCATGATGTACTCTTAGTATATTTAGAAAACCCCTCAGCTATCAAATCTATTATATACAATCTGATTTCATATTCATACTAATTGTGAACGATTTACACAACGTTTTCTTTACTTGGGTAATTTCTTACATGATGCTCAATCTACTAAGCATGGATCTAGTGGATGTTGACATTGAGGAGCTAGTTAACATCCACCACTAGCCAATATTGATCTTGACCTTTCTTTGAATCATCTTGATCAGTTCACTGCCCTGCTGTCTTCAAAAACCCCCCAAGGAGCCTCCCCTGCCTAAAGGACCTCTTTCTGGAATCTTGCATCCTGGTGCCAAGACGGTCAGCTATCTGATGGCGGCTATTCATAGTCAGGCGTTATTATTACCCACTTGAGTTATTATAAAGTGCCCTTGGGTGATCAGAAAGGCACTACACAGATCTGAGCGTTTATTATTAAGTAAAAAGTACGATTTTTAATTATTAATATGACGTTCACATCATAGCGCAACCTGCCAAGTCATATTTGAACGTTTTTGAAAACAAGTTCAACAAACAACAACAGTCCACTCGATTCAACTTTGCGAATTAACTTTGTTTGACAATCTACACAGACATGTGGGAAAACAACACAATTCTCATCAGGCACATTGGTGTTTCTGTTGATGTTATAACACTGAGGTAAACATGACTAAGACAATTATGCTAATGTGCTAATGACATTAGAGTGCGATAAATTGATATTTTAGTGTCTTGAAATGACATGCTGCAAAATATGTCCCAGTGTTGACAAGTGAATTAGTTACTCGTGTACTTGCAGACAGCTGACGACAAACGTGTTGACTAAGCGCTAGCTAGTTGACGTCAATATGAGCGTGCTAACAGCTAACTCGCGCCGTGACATACCATGACAACTTGGCAGAGAAAGTCCTTTTTTGTAAGCGCGCGTGTCTTCAAAAACGTTCAGCGTGGCGTTTACAAGTCACGGTCAGAGAAACGGACTACGCAACGAACATATTTGCGAGCTCGCAAGAACGCAGCCATTTCGATGCGCGCTCCGAGCAGATCTCGGAGAGTTAAGAAATCCGGAAGTCTGCCTGCCTTATTTGGCTTGTCCGTTTACGTTTGCACACGTCAACTTAAAAAATGAAGCCAACTACGTTGTTTGGTTACAAAATTAAATAATAAGTCTTGGAATCTGCAGTAACCTTGGTCAACGATGTGGTCAACATTCAATGTTGTCGTCATACTTTTCGAATGAATTGTACAGCGACAAACTACACTTGCACCCACAGATAGATAGTAGGAGTTAAATTAATACCTTTGTGATATGAACATTTTATCAACGCGATTTTCATGACATATTCGCGATATACTTTTAAATTGCCTGGGTAAACATTGAGATGGGGAAAAGATTTATGACTTAACCAGGGTGGAAAACGACACGCCCACTCACTTCCGCATATGAACAATTTAAGCCCCGCCCTCCAAAACATTTGCACCACATCGTAAGGGATAAACCTAAATTCTATATTTGTATTGTCTTTTTTGAAGGGGGCATTAAAACAGCTAGGTGAACTTGGCGTAGGGAAGATTACAACCAATTCAACATTATATCTTTGGTGCTGTGATTTGTTGTGAAAGTGCTGCAAGTGTTGTATCCAAATATCGCGAGTTTTGTGTGAATCCCCTCTCAACGAGATTGGGCCTGGTTTTGATTACATTTGTGTTGTGTGGAGGACACACAGAAGATGGAGATGACGTTAGCTAATCTGTAAATATGTCATTTTTGCTATATTTTTTTCTCATTTTTTGACTATGTGCTCTTGCGGAATTGAGACGAGGAGGGTGAGAATTGTTTTGATTTTAACTCCGCTCTGTTCTGTTGCATACTGCAGCGTTTGTTCCAACACTTCGCGTGTTCCAATTTGCTCTACAAAACTAGGATCATTCAAGCAAAACGTAGCACACATGTTTGGGGAAAGCGAGTGCGGCAAACAGCAAGTACTGTACAATCAGGAATTGTGCACAATCCTGCTACGTCTATATTCGCTTCCCTGAAATGGTTAACCATTTCAACATTCTCATTACACATTTGTGCATGCTTGTTTGTACATGTCGCGTTACCTCTTGGCGAAGTACAGTTCATACGCCACATTACATTAATTGAAGTAATCCAACTCTGCAACCGATTTAGTCAGATGTTGACGTCCTAATCCTCTTCGAGGGAGGATTTGATGCAAGGTATTATGATAAATTGAACGATGAAAAGGCAAACACGATTGCATTGCAGTGATGTGTTTCCATTTTAGCCCCTACATTGGCTCACCCCATTCGGTATATTACCAATAATCATTTTCCTATGCTTTCACCTTACAAGCCAGGAGGAGTCAAACCCATGACACAATGAGTCCTCCAGCTCCACTTGTGTACTTGGAGTGGACATTTGGCTGCATTCAGCAGCAGCTGGCAAGCAAATCTCAGCTCCTAACCCAGTTGACTTCTGCCCCCGGGTGAGGGTATGGACAGACGAGCACAATGAACAGATACAACACCCTCAAGCAGCTCGGCGATGGCACATATGGCTCGGTCATCCTCGGACGCAACCTGGAGTCCGGAGAGCTTGTAGCCATTAAGAAGTGAGTGTGGGTAGTTTGTACTTGACTGTGTCGCATAACAGGAAAGTGAACTTGAATAATGCATGGCAACGAGAGCAACAATGATAGTATCCCAGTAACCTGAAGTATATTTTCAATTTAGAATGAAAAGAAAGTTCTACTCATGGGAAGAATGCATGAATCTCCGTGAAGTTAAGGTCTGTAAGGCATTCTGTTGCAGTTACACATTATTTCCATAACATCAAATGCGATTCAAAGAAGGCACGAACTTTCATTATTCATGAACACAACACTGCTTGCTTAAGGCAGATTTTGCATTTACATACATTTAACAGTAATTCACATTTTCAGATATTACAGCAGCACTTTCACATTAAACCCTGCTGTCAGCTTTTAAGATGTCACATCTATTCAGGCAGTGAGTGTTGCTAAAGCCATTTTACCACACCTCATGGTTGTAGATAAGATAACTGCAGCTACTCAGTGGCGCCACCTGTTATTCTTCCTCCTTAGGTGAAAAACAAGGGGTATATTTGAGGTGTGGCATTTATTTATCCAAGTGGATGTGAAACACTCAGTTTGTTGTCCTCTCTTTTCACATTCAGAATGTTTTACTCAACCCACAGCAGCTCTTATGAGTCAAAGGTGATTCTTGTGTGCTATTATCAGCCCCCCCCTACCTTGAGCTTCTGTACCCCTTTTCTTAGAGCTTGACTTATAAAAGCAGTAGGAGATTTAGCCCAGCTCGAAAGTACAGCATGTCAAGGCATAAAAAAAGTCCAAATCCCACTACGGCCTCTTCACTAAAATATAGCATGATGATACCTGAACGAACCATCCCTGTGCATCCTGCTTTGTGTTAACAGTTTTTACCTTTCTTTTTAATTGCACGCCTTTATGTAATTTCATGCTAAAGCACTTGTCTTTCCATTTCAGTCCTTAAAGAAGCTCAACCACGCTAACGTGATTAAGTTGAAGGAGGTCATCAGAGAGAATGACCACTTGTACTTTATCTTTGAGTATATGAAAGAAAACCTCTACCAGCTAATGAAAGACAGGTACTGTATGCCCTCAGCATTTGGAAATCCACACTTTTCAATATTTATGTGTTTTTTTTTTCTCTTCTTGCTTCAGAACTCGGTTGTTCCCAGAATCTGCTGTTAGAAATATTATGTTTCAGATCCTCCAGGGCCTTGCCTTCATTCATAAACATGGTATGTTACACGACTGCACCTCTGAAGCACTTTATTAATCGTGACATCAAGTAACCAAATCCGGGCATCTCTTTTAGGGTTTTTCCACAGAGACATGAAGCCTGAGAATCTTCTGTGCATGGGCCCCGAGTTGGTGAAGATAGCCGATTTTGGCCTCGCCCGTGAGATAAGATCTCGACCACCCTACACGGACTATGTGTCAACCAGATGGCAAGTGAATATTGGCTTGAAGATTCGTGCATTATTCACTCAAAAATTATCATCTGCAAAAACTCTTTAATATCTCATTGCACTCATTCTCCCCATACCATATTCCATCAAATATTGTCCTCCGCTTAAATAGAAAAAATTATTTCTAAACAGGTACCGAGCACCAGAGGTCCTCCTCAGATCTATATCCTACAGCTCCCCCATTGACCAGTGGGCGGTGGGCTGCATCATGGCAGAGCTTTACACCCTCAGACCTTTATTCCCAGGCTCTAGTGAGGTGGACACCATATTCAAGATCTGCCAAGTTTTGGGTACACCAAAGAAGGTAACCTTAACAGGATCTAAATTAAGTGTAGCTGAAGTGGAATTGAGTTCCGTTTTAATTAGACCACAAAAGTGAGTGTAAAATGGAGCGTTTGATCTTTCCCCTTCTAGAATGATTGGTCGGAGGGTTTCCAACTGGCCAGTGCCATGTATTTCCGTTGGCCTCAGTGTGTTCCCAGTAAACTAAAGACACTAATTCCTAATGCCAGTCCTGAGGCCATCCACCTGATGACTGACCTTCTTCAATGGGACCCCAAGAAAAGACCAACATCTGCACAGGTGAGATCTGATGGAAACCATCGTGGAATCACTTTTGTGTTCAAGTCTGGCAGACAAGTTTCTTAAACCTAAAAGAAACAGCAAGAAAAAATGCAATACAATAGTTGTTTTCGCACTGCATAGTCTAAATTATTTCAAAAGCGTAAATAATGACTTGCATCATATTGTGCGCAGGCTCTCAGGTACTCGTACTTTCACGTGGGCCAGGCTTTGGGCACCCCTCAGCAGATCCTGGACCAGGGGCGACCCCAGCCTCATCCTTTGCCGGCACAGCCACCATTATTACAGCCCCAACAGACTCCACAACAGCAACCCTTACATCTGAGGCCTATGCCTCCCTCTCAGCCGCCGCCACCGCACGACCAACACTGCACCCCGTCCAGGCCTGTGCAGCAGCTCCAGCCCTCCCCTGTCCCAGCCCCACCAGCGGCATACCAACGCCACGTGGAGCTGGTTCGAGAGCAACAACCAAAGCACCTTCTCAAGCAGGAACCCAGAGAAGGAACACCACACAATCATCTACCTTATATTCTGGACAAGAGCAAGGTAAGACCATTCACAGTCACAATTCATACTTGATATTTTGATCCAGATGTTCATGTTCAATATTTTTTTTTCTATTTACAGACGAGGCAAGAAAGTGACAACACAAACCCGCTGAGCTACCAGATGAAAGCGAAAGGAGGACGTCGCCGCTGGGGTCACGGCACAGGACATCTGAAAGGGGAGGATTGGGACGACTACGAAGACACTGAATTGACGCCGAGCCTTCTGGGGAAAAGCAACTTCTCCAAAGAGAAGTCAAGACAAACAGAGGAGCCGCTTAGAAGGTAAGACGACGAATTCACACAATCCTCTTTTGTTTTGCCTCTTTTTTCATAATTTTATGTGAACTCCAAATTGTAGCACTTCAAGGCTTGGTGGGTCCTTGCACATCTAATGTGTGTGTGTGTGTATAATGTAAACATTATACCACCACATGCTAGGCAGTGTTGAGCTCTAATGGATTTAGATGTTGGAAATTAAGGGAATACATTCCCAAATGCTTGTCCTGTCCTTCAGATATAGCGACATTCTAGACTTCAGTCACCCTAACAACAAAGAAGAAGCACCTTTAAACCTAAACAAGGCGTCAGGCTACCAGGAAGCATCAAGGACTGCATCTGCCAAACAACACTACCTGAGGCAGTCTCGATATTTACCAGGTAACGATTTATAAATGCTAAGCCATTCCAGTTAGGTCTGTTAATCTTTCTTCATGTCCTCCAGGTATCAGCACAAAGACAAATGTGGCCATAAACGCAAATAAAGACATGCCCGCAAGTCATCTTTGGGGTAACAGCAGTATTCCATTTGGTGGTACACTACCAAGCAGAGGTCTTCACGGTAATCTCGCTGTAACTATTGCATATGTTGACTTGTAGATGTATGTCGTGTATTTCGTTATGTTTTCATATGAAAACAGTTGCATTTTTTGTTAAGGTAAGCTGCTATATATAATGGTAAAAGTAGATAGAAAATAGTTTACTAACTTAAGGGGGCAGTTACTTTAATACAACATGTCATAAAATTATAAATACTTTTATCTTGCCATGTCTGTTAAAATTACTGAAAAACGACAAGGTGGGATTTGTTTTAAATGTGTTTTATGGTAATTATTAAATATTCCAAGCAATTACGGTCAGATTGCCTATTTTGTTTATTGCATTTGCTGCTACCATTTTGTAGAATCTTGTATTCATAAATGACTTTTTTTCCCTCCGTTGAAAAGGCACAAACACATTCCCAGGAGGATGCTTGCCAACATTTTACAAAAAAGATGTCGGCACAACTGGTCACAGAGGTCATCAGGGTCCTTCTTTGGAATCAACAGCGTCAAGTTAGAATATTTGTTTTAATTTAAATTGTTATAGATTTTATTGATGCACTAATTGCTTGTCCCATTCTTTTTCTTGTTTGTTTGTTTTTCATTCAGATTATGCAACATGGCGATCTGGTCGGAGCCAGAGAACTGCCTCCACCAACATGGGCAACAAAAGCCCCCCTTATTCATTGCCACGTGCACCAGTACAGACCATTCACGGGCGAATAGACTGGTCTGCCAAATATGGACACCGCTAGTTGCCTGGGAGACACTCTTTAATTTACCTCCAAAGAGTAGACCTAATTGTTTCGTAATCAAAGGCTGTACATACATCTTGACACAGCAATAATATTTGTTTCACGAGATGTACCATGGATGTTGCGTGTATGTATGTATATTTGTGTGAGGTTACATGCAGAAAAAAATGCACCTCGGTAATAGAAATATTTACTCTGCCTGTTGTTACATGTTTTATATGGTTTATTATTGGACCTGTTTACCAACATGTATCAATGAAATGCATATTATGAGGGCACTGCGAGTTGTTTACAATGAATTACTTTGCTACTGTATATTACTTTCTATACAAATCCGTATGTGGCTACTGTATATTACTTTACACATATTGCTTTTTTGCTTTGTGATGCTGAGTTAAGTATTTGCATGTTTGTTTGTTTTTTTCAATTAAAGTGATGGCAGTGATCTAAATATTTTGATTATGCAGTACACCATTACTGAACATTCATTCAATGGTCATGTTTTTCAAATTACATTTTGAAATAGGTGCTGGCATTACCCACCAATCTGTTTCCCATGGCAAGATCATGCATTTATGACCTTTCGTTTGAAAAATGGAGTTCTCAATTCACCTGTAATTCACTAATTTATGTTAGTTTTATTTATTTAAACCTACACAATACATTAAAATGTCTCAATTTTAACACTAAGCAGACTAGCAGTAAACAATGTTTGAACATTTTCTAACTCCATTTTGTTTTTAGTCACTGAAATGCAAACATTGAAGTTTGGGCTATACTGAATTGCAAAAACTAATATGAGCATTCTTTTTTTTTTTAATCCTTGCAACTAAAATAAGCAACAATTTACATTTTAGGTGAGTATTAACAAGAATAACAAGTATTTCTTCTTTCAAATTATTAGAAAAAGGAAGGCAAACTGCCACATGCAGTGCCTCAATTGGATGTGTCTGAAGCTTGGAGCTTGACTTCCCTACGTTTCTCCTACAAATGGGCCTTGAGCTTGTTTGGAGGTTCTAGCAGGGGAGCGCAGCTACTGGTATACCGATGAATGGTCGTCCGACGGGGGGACGTCGTCCGCTGCCACCGAGCGCTGAGCTTCGGGAGGGACACACATGGAGCGGTGAGGGAGGAAGGGGACACCCGCCTAGCCAGCCAGATCAGCCGAATCAACCCTAGCGATCAATGGGGTGACAGATGTCGCAGCCAGATCGCCCTCACATCCACTCAAGTTACAAGCTCCCGTAACAATATAAAACCTACTTGGAGCAAACGTGTCTAGAACACGGTGTTGTAAAACTCTCCCAATGGGTCGTAATTACTACGTAACATACACGTAATATACACGTCTTAATTCTTAAAATGTCAACAAATCGATTCAGAAATACTGAATACTACTGAAAAATACGGAATAGATCGTCGCGGAAAACATTTTCCCAGCATGCTTAGAGGCAAATATGCAAATATAAAGCATTTGTATTGGCTATTCTCTACCAATCACATTCGACTTGAAACACTCCTCACGTCTTCCCCTTTAAATTCCATTTCAGGTTGCATAATCCGCCCACTCTTCTTCCCCAATCTTGAAAAGGTGACGCGAGTAAGTTTGGGAAATGTTAGTACTTGTACTTGATATTATTTGTGAAAGTTTTGATTGTCCATCCTCATATTTCTTTGCAACTTTTCAGACCAACAACTTTGCAGAATTGCAAATAGCCATGGCTGAAAGGGTAAAGCTGCACTACTTCAATGGGAGAGGGAAGATGGAGTCAATCCGCTGGCTGCTCACTGCTGCAGAAGTGGAGGTGAGTCCCGCAGGGAGAGCTACTTTACCAATGGACATTATATACTATACCACTGTATACTATATGTCTACAAACAGCTATTTTTTCATGCTTTTGTAATTCCAATTCGTGCAGTCTCATTGTACTCTGCAAATAATTCAAGTTACTTCTAGTCAATCTAAGATAACATCAAAGATAGAGCATCTGAGCACATTGCATTCACGCTTCTGTCCAGCTCATCCCAAACCAGGCCAGTGTGTGGACTGAGCGTGTCCACGCATCATTTTCAATATTAACATTTCCTTTTTATTGTAAGGTAGTTCTAACATACCTTGGACCTAATGTTTTGCATTTAACCACCATTATTGCAGAACTGCTATAAGGTATTAACTCACCGTGCTATCTGAAAACACTGTCAGTTCTAGGTAGTATAACTCAGAAATGTTCAAAACATTTTTGACCAGTACTACAGTGAATATGTCTAGACATAAACATACACCATATAATGTTATTAACTCGTATGCTACTTGTTGTCCACAGTTTGATGAGTTCTATCTGACAAACAGGGAGCAGTATCTCAAAATGCTGGATGGTGAGTTTTACTTCCCCAAATTTGACGTCGTATGACTATGGACCTGATCCATTTTTAGCAAGTCAGTGTGTTCTTTGAGTGTTGTTGTTTTACAACTTGGTGAACTCAAGTCAATAATGACTTACCTGAGATTAGCCATAACAATGAAATGGCACAAATGACCTTTGTGCAGGTCAACTTTGTCACAATGACTCAGCTTGTTTGACTGGGAGTGGCCCATGAACGCTCTCTTTGTAGATGGAGACCTCATGTTCCAACAAGTGCCCATGGTGGAAATCGACGGAATGAAGCTCATTCAGACTAAGGCCATCTTGAATTACATCGCAGAAAAATACAATCTGCATGGAAAAGATATCAAAGATCGTGTTAAGTATGAACCATAAATCTAATAAATTTGAAACAGTTCTCTAATGTTGAACACAATGTTGGTCTGTTACGAGATATTTGTCCCAATCAGTATATTTGTTTTCCATTTGGAAATAATAAAAATAATGAGGCTGTCATTGTTAGCCGTGAAGACAAAAATTTAACACTGACCCTTGTCCTCAGGATCAACATGTACACAGAAGGACTGATGGACCTCATGGAAATGATCATGATTCTGCCCTTCTCTCAAAACACCAAGACCAAACTGGGCAACATCGAAACCAAAGCAAAAGAGCGCTACCTTCCTGTGTTTGAAAAGGTAGTCTCACAAAAGGCATAAAAGGTTAGCTTGCTCCAGACTGTTTAAAAATGCGGAGGTTGTTGCAGCAACTGTTGGATCACATTTACCTGGTGGGAGGTCGCTTGAGCGTTGCGGATGTGCTCCTAATGGAATGCACACTCATGCTGGAGGAGAAGTTTGTGGGGATCTTTGCAGACTTCCCTAACGTCAAGGTGTGTATGCAAGCAAGGAGTCATTCAAAAGTACTATGGGTGTGTAGACTTTTTATAGCAACTAAAAATGCATGTGTGACACTCACCCGTGTCTCTTCTCAGGCTTTTCAGGGCCGCATGTCGAAAAATCCAGCCATCTCCAGATTCCTGCAGCCGGGAAGCAAGAGGAAGTCTCAGCCCGATGACGTCTACATCAAAACTGTCAAAGAGGTCTTCGACCTAAACATATCATTTCCATAAAATGCCCTCAACTTTCTAAATGACTGAAAGTTAAAAGTTAGTGATGAATTAGATTCAATAGTTCATTAAAGGCAAGATAGAACTAAATAAATCATGCTGCTGTGCTTTGTTCAGTCAAAGTCTGTTGGTTTGTCAGGAAATCAATGCTGCAGTTTCCTCTGGAATTTATGTAACATTTATTTCGTTTTCCTGGTATGACAAATGTTCAAGACAGTTTTCACCTGATTTCCTCTCAGGACCTTAGTACATCTATTAATAAAAATATGATGCAACAATCAAACAAATGTATAGTTTTCTTTTTTTATTGTGAGCATGTGTCAGTTACAATTTTTTAGGGTTTTATTTTTTTTTTAGTATTGCGCGGAGGGATCAAATGCTCTCACCGTCGGTTCCTCGCCATGCTCAAATTCATGCAAAATATCGAGCCGCTTGGAATTTAAGCAAAGTAAAAATGCTTGATCTGTATTATGAAAATAAAATTCGGAATCATGTATCATGTTGGAATGCTTTTCCGCGTCTCCTCTTCAATCACACCACCATCACAAGCAAAAGTCGGAACACCATCAACAAACTGCGGAAAGAAAGCGTCCACCGTGATACAAATGCTACTTGTGTGGACTTTGAAACAAGTCAGACAAATGTGTGTTTATGGATCACAAGTTTAATTCTGACCTTAGAATTGTCATAATTCCAGCTGGCAGCAGTTTGCCAGACTTCTTGTACCTGGTGCCCATCACCACGGCAAGGAGCCCGGAGGCGACTGCAACAACACAATTGAGGGAAAATTGAGCACTTTGATTTCATGTGCATCCAAATCAAGCCATTGCGTCTTCAAGTTGGTGTTTACATTGGACTAATCTACTATATTAATACATATTATGTGTATTCGAATTACTTAATCTTTTTTTTTTTTAGCTTTTCCCAGATACACACACACACACACAACTATCTGTACTTGTAAAAGAGTGAGTGTTTTCCCTCTGATACTCACACAGTGACACCTTGATGTCAGTGGGCTTGTTGGAGATGTTGTAAGCGCCAAAAGCAGACAATCCACCGAAGACCAAGCCGGCCATCAGAGACATGACACTGCCTTGAAAAGGCACACGATGCTGATCACGACTTGTTTTTTTCTTCTTACATGAGAGATATCACTAAAGAAACTTAGTATGTATCTCAACCTTTTCTCTTGTAGCCCATATATCCTCCCAGCAAGATGGCAGCAGCGTAGCCATATCCAACCCAGTCAATGGCCATTGCGAATCTGTGCACACAGTTCAGTTTGAATTGGTTTAAAATTGGTCTTGCACTACAAATTTCTGTGCAGTTGTTGCACTTTTTTTTAATAACCAAAATAATTCACTAAATGGTGCTTTTACAGTACATTCCTTGTTTTATTACTTTTTGAACCAAATACCACCTCGTCCCCCAATTATAGCGCCATAATGACAAATATTAAATTACTGTTTTATCACAACACTGCAAGTTCTGTTGAATGTTGCTCTTGGGGTGCCCCCATGTGGTCACTTAGCCCAAGCAAGTGCTTTATTGAGTTCTAATTTAGTTCGGCTCTGCAGACCACGTTACATTACAGTGTACAGTAGATGTGACATTGTACTGCTCCAAAATGTTTTTTTAGCTGTGACACTTTCTTCAGTTGGCCACTAGATGTTGCTGTTGATTGAACATTATAACGCAAGGCACAAATCACTGTATTAACTGTACGGCGACGGTTTTTAGAAACAAAATGTTAATTACATGGATGTACTGTATGTCATACTGCATTTTCAGACTTTATAAGAACATACCTTGCGTTTAAACGAAGTAAAAGTCCAGGAAAACGCTCCTACTGCACTATACTTCCGTTTTCATTAGGACACAATTGCACGCATGCGCAGTATAGACCGTGTTACATTCACGTACAGCACTCAAAGTAGAACGTTAGCATTTTTCAAAAGTTTACTCAAAAAGTCCCTTTTCTAACCGAAGAAAAACTGCCCCAGAGCATAATTTTACCACCATCATTATTCAATACAGGTTTGGTCTACTGCCCGAAACATATAGGTCCAATTCGTCGTGGATACAATGGGGTGTGTAGACTTTTTATATTCCGTAGGAAGGATTTTAATGGGGGAAAAAATCATTTTCATTCCACTATTCCCCCCATTATTTCAAATAAATTAAAAATCAATCAAGCGTGGTTTCCCTTTGAGAATGTGAGTCCATACGACCAGTAGAAGGGCGGAGGCTGACAAGCGCATTTCAGAACTGGTATAACAGGACTCTTTCTCAGTGAGTTGGATTAAAGAATGGAGTAGGCCGATGGCCATACTCTGACAGTCTGTATAATAACATCTTCGAGGAAAATAGAAAATGATCTCTGACAGGGAAAAGGTTTTATGGGCTATTGAATGATGATAACCACTTATGTGTTACTTGCATTCCTGAAAAGAACCAATCCATCCATTTTCTTCGACACCACAGGGCAGAGTGAGACATCCATTTACAATCAGTCATACAGTGCCTATGGACAATTTGCTAACTACTTGCATCACCATAATAATTTCAGCATTCCTTAAAACAAATAAATTTTAAAAAGCTAACAAAAAACACTAAGAAAGTTAATGGAGCATGATGAAATGGCACATTTAACAGAATGTCCCTAGCGGGCAGAAAGACAAACTAATTCATCAGTGCAGCCAAGTGAAACAATGCAGAAATGCACTGGGAAAAGTGTCACTCGGGCACTTTTGCATCTTTGTTTGTAACACACACACATACACAGTGAATCTTTCCAAGGGAAGGGGGACACTTTATTCCAATGAGGCTATATACCCATACCCACAACACATTAACTTGGCATTTAGTCAAAACCTGTAAATCATACAGTATCGCATTTCTGAGCAAAATAGGCCACTACAAGTGCAGAGTGTGAGCGCACGGGGCCGCTGAACGCCTCGGTGACGTCAACACTGCAAAGAGCCGCTGAGGCCCTCCAGCTGAGGGAGGGATGAGAACCCGCTCCTCCAAAGAGAAGGCACACGTTTGCGCAAAGAGTTGGCATTTGTAAATGCTGTCTACAGAAAAACAATTCCTGACAGGATAAAAGTTCTTATAAAATATCATGAAAAAAGGTCATATAGGAACGAGGAAGATGACTGAACTGAGTGAGGTATTGCAGCACAGTGTAAAAACTTGACATTTACCTTAAAATAGACCTCTGACCAACTCCGGGATTGCAAATTTGCAAAGTGAGTTACGGAAAAAAGGAGACACAGTAGAACATAACGACAATTCACAGACTGCTTTACACGATAGAGTATAATACAAATGGCTTTGAGTTTACATGGCTTTGTAAGCTTTTTTGCTTTAAGCAAGGTAGATCTTTTCATGTAACATGGAAACGAAAACAAACATTCAAGACTAGTAAAGCCATATAGATTCCAGACAAAGTGGCAATGGTAAACATTGCTTAACTTAAAACACGTCGAACATTGTGGCAGCAAAGATTTGGCAAGTTACTTTTTTTCTTTTACTTTGTACAACACTTTATTTATAATTCCCTCTGAGGGTCATTTTAAATGCACATCTATGATGCAACAATCAAATATGATTCGTATATTATATGAGCGTATTTTATCAATTCCACTGAGGGTTTTAAGTTTTTTTATTTTATTTTTATATTTTGCATGGTAGGCCACAACTTATGCTTTGGCCACTTGCATATAACCTGCTGTTCGTATATTCTGCAGCCCTGCTATAAGTGGAACAATTTTTATAGTGACATGCACTCATGAGATTAATTCTCATGATGCCTCAACTTGTCATCTTCAACATAATGCAAACATTTATTCAACAGCTTTAATTCAACATTCATTTGAACTATTAAAGCCAAATATTTATACTGTGTAAAGTGCCGCAGTTGTTAAACTGATAAACCCTTCCAAGTCCCGTAAAGTAGAATGATGTTGCATTCGCCACACCCAAAGTTA
The DNA here is from genome assembly GCF_901709675.1 of Syngnathus acus. Taxonomy (NCBI): domain Eukaryota; kingdom Metazoa; phylum Chordata; class Actinopteri; order Syngnathiformes; family Syngnathidae; genus Syngnathus; species Syngnathus acus. The sequence goes on from NC_051100.1 coordinate 7,568,584, forward strand.
TTTGAATGTTCAAGTGGAACCCCTAAAGTACAACAACCCAAACATCAAACAATTAGGAGCAAACAAACATGCTTATGGAAAGCATAAGGAAGCCAAAGTTACCTGGCGAAAACAATTTCACTTGTACGGACTAATTTGACGGAGCAAATTACACAACCACGTCTCATACAGCTGTTTCTTCCCTCCCTCTCCATGTTTCAAAGCACGCATTGTCCCCCCCCCCTATTTTTTTATTAAGTGTTGAGCTATTGATATTTTTATAACAATTAAGGAGGGTAAAATCTAACTGAAAACACTGCCAAATTGTTAGTTTCTGACGATTTGATGGTGACAGTCTTAAAGCGATAATCTCCTCTCACATTCTTTTCGACATGAGGAATTAGTGTTTTGTTATTCTTAAGTCAACCCTATCAAAGAACACATATGGTGTTCGACTTTGGAGGTTCCACAAGACTCAACCAAAAAAAAAAAAAAGAAGATCAGAACAAACTCAGTGCAAATTAGGAACGTGGCACTTTGTATTTAGAACACCAACACGTAATTCATAAACTCAATTTGAAGAATAAATTGACTATTAGCATCAAAGATAGTCAAAGAGAGAAATTGGCCAATTTCTGTTGGAACAAGGAAGAACAAGCAAGGACATGTTTGGCTGATGAGAGCGAATTGGGAGGTTGGGGGTGGTGAGTTGATTATGCGACTATTTTTGGCTCGTCTGAGGAATTTCATGTAGTGTCTTTTGAACAAATCCACTGTTGTTTCCCCAAAGTCTGCAAATTTTAGGAAAACAAGCAGTAACGCAAGACGAATCATTCTTTGCATGATTTCAGCACAGTGAGTCACGCGCTGAGTGGGCGTGTGCGCCGGCTGCGTGATTGTACCGCAGTATTCGACTGCTGCAACACAACCTGTGCCGGAATACTGAAACGAGGCGCTGCTTTTACGCGCCTTACAGCCATACGTTAAGGAAGTAAATTGACCCAAAGCCAACCTAGAAGAGTGCCGTACACCCAGGTCCTCCAGTACACCTTCCTGCCGGTGTCAGTCAGCAGCAGAGGTAGCGTCAGACCCCCCAAGACGAGCACGGCCGGGAGGGTTTTGCGGAGTCCCAGCGGGGAACGTCTGCCCTCCCCGGGGAAGCTGCATAGTTTGCCTCCATCACCACCCTCGTAGAAATCCGCCAGCAGCCTTTGAAAGACGAGAGACATCTCTGAGGAATTCTTCTCAGGCGCACAAAAGAAACTGCAATTTACCACTTCAAAATGCCTCCTAATCATCATATTGAACCAGCACCATTTGCACATGTGGTGATTATCACACATGCGTTATTCACAAGGGGAATCAAGGAAGCGATTGAAAAAACAGTCCAGGACGCACCAATCTATTTGATCTGCATATATGATTGAATAGATTGTTACAATGCAGCCAACTCTTCACTAAGTAACTTTTGCTGCTTTCATCTGGTTTATTTTATTCTTCTATTTTTATCCCTCTTCGGTACACTGCACACTTAGTTTTTTTTTTTTTTTTGCTTGATCCAGTGAATTTCCATTCTGTGGGATCAACAATCCATTTTCTAAAGCGTTTATGCTTGTGGATATTCTCACTGAACTAAACCATTTCCCTCTCGGGACATTGAATCGATTGCAACCGGACTCCTCTGTCTTAGAAGACATATGGCCTCGCATCCGAGAAGGCTCATGCAACAAGGCTTGGTTAGGTCTGATCAGCCTGCACTGGTGTGGGAAAGCCAACTATTTATGTTCCAAGTTGGAGGTAGGCCCTACCACATATAAACATAGTGGCAGCATAGGTCAAATGGACTCTGCAAGTCATTACGATGGAGAGAAGGCAGGAATGCAATTACAGAGATCCCGTACTGGAAGACTCAACATTCTTTGCTGATTTTGGATTAGTTCCTAAAAGAGGTGAAAGTAAAAAGTACTATAGGGCTGGCTAAGACGAAGCACCCTCTCCATAGCTCAGAGGCAAAAGTCTCTACAATTTGTGTCAGGTCATCATAGTTGCTGTCAAGCTTCTCCTGCACTCCTAATGACTGGCTTCAAATTATAGACGTGGTAAATGATGCAGTTCTGCAGTGATACAGGTGTACTTGGAAATGATTTGATATATTTTTTATTTCATTAACAATTATTTATTTTCTGCAGATATATTGTCTGCTAATTGAAAAAAGTAATAAAGACATCAAGAATTGAAATTGTAGTGCAGACATCAATAGTAAGTCTTTACAGATAAGTGTGTGTTAAACTGATTTTGAAAAAGTAAGACACACTTATTAAATTGAAGTGTATTTTACTATAATTCACCTTACAAGCTGGATACTTTGTGTAGCACAGCTGACAGATAACCACAGGAACTGAAGCCAGATGAATAAACCTTCATGGATTTTTTTTTTAAGCCTTGAGTTTTCTTTCAGAATAGCCCCGCAAATACGACCCATTGAATGGAAATAATTCCTATTCAATATGCGCACATAAAAATTCATACAAATTTGATGTTGAAAAAAAGTGGCTAATGCCAACATAAGTCTAGTAAAGCTTTCTTTTATTAGTAATGGTTCTTCATAAAAGAGGTTATAGGTGAGACCAACCCTCATCAATATCTGTAAAATATTGTGTCCACTGAGAAATTAAAAGAAAAAAAATCAATGGTAACAGTCGTTCATAGTATGCGAAGCAAAATATTTTTCTCATGTTATTACTGAGTTGTGTTTGCCCCGATTTTTTTGTTTGGGTTGACTGTGACATCAGTCAAGCAGGACGGGATGCATCAATAAGAGAGCGTGCAAGCAAAACAGAACTGCTGGTTTGCTTGATGATTGAATTCGCTGCACGTACACTCACCGGTCCTTGATTTCAAAGCGCTCGTGCAGCCACCTGCGGAAGAAGTGCGGCTCGGGAGGAATTTCCTTGACATGCACACGCTCAAAGTGGATGTGGACTCTCGGACATTCTTTGCACAGGAATTCTGCAGAGCAAAAAAATACAACAATAATAAGAAGACTAAACAAAAACAGGAAGAGTCTTTCAACGGAGCAGCACGTAAAGAGTGAATCAGTTGCTTTTGAGTGAAGTCTGGTTGTGCGCCGTGTGGTGCCGCCAGCCGTAAATGGAGAACAATTTGGATTAGCCTTACTGAAGAAGAGTTGAATCAAATCACACCTCCAGCAAGGTCACCATCACCTAGGGAAATCAAGGATGGAACGACAAAGTATCTTGGCACTTAACAGCTTAAACGAGTTTTATCGAGATTCAGAACTTCCCTTGGATCCGATGGGACCAGATGTGATACAATAAAACAGAAGCATAAAAAAAATGACTAGCTGATTTGAGGAGACATGAGAGCGATACAAGTGTCGGAACATGTCAAATGGGATATCTGTACTGCAGTACAGTGAGGTCATACTGAGTAAATCATTAGCGTTGTCACTCTCAAGTCAAATAATATAATTCAAAACAAAACACCACAAGTGACCAGGAAAGTGCGAACGCTCAAGGCTACACGTGAATCTCCTGAGAATTTAAACTTCCTGTTTCCACAACAGCCAATCGTATCCGGCAAACTTGGTGCAGCGGCCAAGAGGGGAAACCTAGTGGAAGTCAACAGCAGAAAGCCGTTTTACTTCGAGCCTGACATGAAATATGGACTGTGAATAAACACTGGAGTGGAAAAAAAAAAAGTCTTGGACTAGGACTTCCTTGCTTTCATGGGGGTAGGCATCATGTGTTTTTGAGTTGTTAGGGCTGCTGAGTCTGACCACGGGTTAACTTCAGAATAAAACCTCACTAAGGCATCAAGTGCAGTTGGGTCATTTTTCCCCACCGACTAATTACTGCAGTCCAAGCGGCACGCATCAAGAAGATACTGATGACCGGTCCACAAAACACGCAGATTAGCTCAATTGTTACAACTGTATTTTGCCACTGAAAATCTCAACAAAGGAGTTATCAATCCATTTCCAATGTGTGAGATTACATACACTCATTTTCTTGATTTCAGTTCGAACCTTTAGATGTTCGATATGACTTAACCAGCATGGAATGTAATCATTATACATTTTATTCAAATTTGTTTTTAATTATAAAAACATTTGCAAGCCAAAACCAACTTTCTTGTTTATTATTCTTTGATTATACCTCCTGTGTCTGAGTCATGAGCATGCACGTACACTCACTCACTCGACCAAAGTCACCTTCGCCTCATGACATCAGGAAGTGCGTGAGGAGGAAGACGTTTTGGCCACTTAATCTTTTTGGTGTTGTTTATTCCTGACAGTGAGGGGATGTTTTTTCTAAATACTGCTGGCAAATTGCAGTAATGAAAAAATCCAAAACAAGGAGTCAAGCTGCTTACAGGAAGCCCGCAACGGCAGTAGGTAATTTTGGCTTTGTGATTAATTCCTGAGGGCCTTGTTAGAATGTTGAACGTTGCCGAATCGATCGTACAACAGCCTGCTTGGGTGTGGAATTGCTGATTAACAAAGAATGCTTGGCATTTCTTCTTCCTAACAGTTTTTAAAGTGGCTTTGAAGTGAGCAATAATTTGCAATCCACAATTACTAGAATAACTACAAAACAATTAAGTTAAATGAAATCAAGTGATGATGAGCAGCAGTGACATGTACCTGGCATTGAAGGCGCTGGTTTTCTTTGGCGGTCGGCGCCAAGCGTTCCCTCGTAGGCCACCGTGACGTCATACACGGCATCCAAGTGGCCCCTCATGGTCTCGAGGGCGATGTGTGAAGCTTTCATTCGGGGCGTTAGTGTGTGTCGCAGAACCGCCAGCCCTGCACAAAAAAAGACATTTATTTACTTTAGTGTGGGTTGGACTGGATCTCTGGCAGTGTTTGGGAAGCATCTCATTTCCACACACTATGCTTCTGAGCTACATGTGTATGCAGCTCATATTTTATTTATTGCATGGCTCTTATGAGTTCATAGAAATACTCTGAACTTCAAATTGCAAGACTTTGGCGGATGCTTGACTTGCCGAGGGAGAACCCATCACATATAAAAAACAAAGAAAAATCAAGTTTTTTTTTAATTCTTCTTAATGCTTAGTAGCTGACATGAATCTAGATGATGTCATGCTGTCCAGGCGCAGGTGGTCTGCAGTTTGCAAAGTATCATGTAACTGGAGAACACAGTCAGCCAGCGAAAATGCTTGGGCTGAGAGGTCACTTACTGTGCAGTACGTTCAGTGGGGAAGCGGCGCGCTGTGTGTTCACTAATGCCTCACAAACAGCAGATAATGTCATGTGCATGTCAGCTCCTGTGAGTGATTTGGATTAATGGTGTGGGGTGACATTAAAGCTGGGACTCTGAGATACATTCTATTTCACAGAGAGGGGTGAGCATGACCTCGATGTCAGATGAAACGCGTTAAAGCATAAAATCCAGGAAAGCCAAAAATGTTTTAAACCAATCATCTATTTTATTAAACAACTTTCCTTTTGATTAGATAAAATTTTTGATTAGATAGTCTAAAGTCTGCCTCACACCAAGTGGCAAAGGTTTGCGAGTGCATATAGAAAATGTTTTTCTTTTGCCACGGTTCATTCAAAGTTGCAAAGATCTTTGGTTAAGCATCATTATAAGATGTGTAGTGCTTTTTATTCAGCCATTAGCTTAGTTTAAACAGTTAAAGGACTCCAGAAAGGATGCTTTCAATTTCCATCATTTCCTCCTGAAGAAACGGTATTAAAACAAACTGGAAGTTGACCACTCTATAACGCGTTGTGTTGAACCTTTCATTTCAAAGTAAATAGTGGCGCATGTAGCAATAAGATCTTCTGCATTTATATTGTAAATGTTTTCAGTATGTCAGTGGTCAAACAGTTGCTTGCACCAATGACCAGAGCTCTTAGACAGTTCTTTACAGACTGCGTGTGTCATCAGCACGCCGCAGTGCAGGCATCGCGGCTCGCTGTTAAGGCGGTACCTTCTTTCGTAGCAAAGGCCTGACTGTCGGTGATAACATTCTTGAGCTCGGGATTATAGCGTGTTCCTTCTGGGAAGATGACGAGGTACATCTGCGGGAAGAGAACATTTTAAATTAAACGCTTTAACTTTGGACTCCGGGGGCAAAAAGGCGGTCAAGGAGAAAAATATAAAGCGGATCCATTACTATTGCGAGAGCGCTTAATGTCCATTATGGTCTCCAGTGCAATTTATGTACAATACAGTACTGACACGCAAACGCTCATGCGCACGCACGTAAGCACGCACACACATTAATGAAAACATTTGAGTCGGGGAAAAACGCAATCATGTTCTATGCAATAACACTAAAATGAAAACCATTTAGTTCAGGGCGCCATATAAGGAAAACATTTGTTTGGTTCCAGAAACCTTCTGATACAAATGCATACATACAAACAAATCATTTAATCAAATGCAGAATAGTTGATTTCTTTGCTTAAAAAAATGTGTTTGGCTAATTATTTTGTCCTTTCATTCTGGTGTCAAAATCCACAATAAATAATGTTGTAATACAGTTAGTTATTTAGTTAGTCAGTGTTGGTTATTCTTACTGGTGCTCCTGACTGATTCTGAGAGACAAGCTTCTTCATCATAGCCTCTTGGTTGAACTTGGCACTTCGTTTTACGTAGATCCCACCATGCTGACACAAAAAGAGCAACATGATGACGAGTGGACAAATCTGACATGAAAGCACTTACACAGGGGCATTACCTGAGAGAAATACCATCCGTAGAGTGGTAACCACTTGAGTCCATCTTTAAGAACATATCTGACATGACCGAGGGCACTCTGCCTGATTGCCAACATGTCAGCAATGATCCAGTCCGCTAAAAAAGAGGTTCAGAGAGCCTAAGTTGCAAGCTTCATTATGTTTAAGGCACATGTACATACACATGGTTTACCTGTACATTGATGATTGGACATATAGATCACATTCTCTTTCTTTTTTGGTATATCGCCATATATGATGATCTAGAGTGGAAGGAGAGCAGATTCAATTTTTTTTTTTTTACACACTGTTATGTTTTGTTCTTCATTTATGGGTAATTTCATTTATTCCGTAGCATGATAGTGCCTGAAATCTATAATCAACTTTTAGAACATTATATTTTAGTGTTCGTAAAGAGTTGTTACTACAAGTATGCTTGATGTTTTTTGCACTCTACAGGTGTTCTATGAAGAGGTGTGGCTGCAAACTAAAGGAATGTAACCTTTCTTAACCGGGTTATCTGGTTTTGCTTGAAGACTGAGAATCTCATTAAATTTAAAGCATGCAACATTCATGTATTCACAAATGTTATTTAGTGCAGGTAGACAGGCATAACTCATACTTGCCTCCACTCCCGTGTAATTCTCGAAGAAGAAGAGGACCATGCTCTGGTAGATGCAATACAGTCTGTCATCTAACGTGTGGTACAGTCTGACCGGTAAAAGAGTGGAGAGGATGCGCCAGGCACCCCAAAAGAGCAAATAAACCGGGGCTGTGCCCAGCATGACGGTGGCCGGAAACCAGTACCGGAGCGAGTACGTGTGCACGACGAAGGAGAGGAGCATGTTGTCACTTCACAACTTACTTAACAAACACACACAAAAAAAGTTTCCAACTCCCTGACTACACTTGCTTTTCCTCACCCACTTCTGGCCTACTTATTAAACCACACCTGCCCGCACCAATCAGAATTACATAGTAAATCAAGTGAGGGACAGGCTAAAGCTAACTTTAACCTTGTGTGCATGACTCACTAAGCCGATCCGGGCTTCAATTACTCTTGAATACTGGCGTACTAAAACAAAATATATATCTTATAGAAAATATTTTACGTTATAGAAGTAACAGGATACCCCAGAGCACGAGTGTCTTCTGTACAAGTTAGTCCTAACCGTTAGCCGACTCTATAAAGTATCTTGTAAGAAAATAAATGTTCAAATACAAGCGACACTAAAACATCATTTATCGTAGGAAAGCTGGTCTGAGTGTTAGTTTAGCGGTCGCAAAGGAGCAAAAACTGAATAAAAAGTAGTTGTTTCTTCTTATCGGTTAGCTCGTTAAGACCTAGCTTCCGGCAGCAAACGTCATACACACTTCCATACGTAGCAACTCTACGTCACAAGAGTGAATATGATTGGTCCAATACATTAATGGGCGTTCCTCATCTTAAAGAGACATGACAGTAAAGTAAAACCAGTCAGTCGAGTAATAGCGTACTTTACTGTATTTTGTACTTTACTGTATTTTTTATGTATTATAAAAATAGATAAAAATATATTGAAAATATATTGAAAGCTTCAACAATAATGAAGTACAAATTGCATACTTTTGGAATGTGAATGCAATACAGCAATGTAAGGTTATTTGATAACATATCCTTTTGATATAATAAAATATTTGATAAAATATATAAATGCATTTAATGTAATTTAAAAACTCTTTATTACAAGGAATGACATCAGTCTCCACAATGCCAAATATAACGGTGATGTTATTCAATACTGCACTATTGTATTTTGTCTTCATTCATTCAATTTGATAATTTACAAAAGAAAAGAAAAGCTGATCTGTGCGATAAAATCAAACAAGGAAACTATTTTACAGGTGAGTGTTGTCTATCAATTAGATAGCGGGGAGTGAAACAAAAATAATTTGCTCAATTTACACCAAGCTCATTTTTCAAACTGACAGGCTGGTATATTTCATTTGTGGCATAATTAGTCATTCAGAGATTGCACTACTTTCAGACTTCTTTTAAAATCACAAAAAAACAGACATTTTGATTAAGTTGTTTCATTTCCCCCTGTGACAGGAGATAAGAAAACAATGTGAACTAATATGAACAGTGACAAAGAACTCAGAAGGTATTTGAAGTTAAATCAGAGACCCTGGCTCATTCACAGGTTATGAAATTGAACAAAAAAATAAATTCCATCTTAAATGACTGTACAACAATATGGGCTTGTGGCTTAAATGATTAAAATAACTGATGTGGGAAAAGGTGATAAAAAATATTGACATTAAAATAAGTGAAGTGGTACCATGTCTATTTGTACGTTGCCATATACATATACAACTCAAATTTATTAAGACAGTCGTATTACCTGCTACAAGAGCTGAAGCAGATTGTGTCGAACAAATAAGTTTTGTCGTTCCCTGGAACAAAAACGGATGTACAGATCGATATAAAACCATCACACCAGAGCCTACGGCGAGTCGGCAACCCTAATTAATAATATACTGAAGACCTTCTCGGCATAATAATAAAAAAACTTCTGTAAAACTGTCCAGGAAAGTCATTTGCAAGATGCGACAACACACTTCGATTTCTTTCAAAGACCATTTACATATGCATCAGTAAGCGCAGCTGTTTTGATTAGGAAAATGTCTTGACATTTTTTTCGGCAACAATGAAGTTATCAAGTTCACCCAATCCAAGTAAGGCATTTAAATAGACTCGGCAGTTAATTAAAGTCAGTGTCTAGCATAAAGAAACTACAATAAAATCCACTTACTACCTTTGTTTTCATAATGGTGAAAAAGTTTAGCTAGGTGATCTGTCCATAAAGGATGATGCACTTGGAACTAAGCAGCCATCTACTTGAGAAAATACAGCATCTTCAGCAACATAATGAGCAGTTTTCAAGCCAAGTCATAATTATCATATGAAAGCTGCTTCAAATGAGTGATGCTGTCTGAAATGGAAGCAGAGAAAAAAAAAAATGAAACCACACATTCCCAAGTGGGTTCATTGGGTATAATTTGAATCAAGACCTACACAAAATGCATCTTACCAAGCACCCACTGCTCAGACAGGATCCTACATCCCACGGGTCTCCTGCCGTTGTACCTCCCTATGCAAATTCCGGCCTGACGTACAGTTTTGCAGATTGTCCCCCCGCACAGCTGGATCAGCTCTACCATACTAGGAGCAGGCGGCTGGGAATGCTGAGACACAAACATGGGCGGTTGGTCCTGGAACAGGTCCTGCTGGTGATGGTCCCCGGAAGATAGACGCCTCTGAAGACGGCAGATCTGGGAACAGATAGAGTGCCAAATCTGAAATGATCTGTATTATCAATAAACAATAATAATAATAATACATTTGAAATGACTGAAGCACAGATTCCTATCCCTCCATTAGCTGCATTAGCCGTGGTAGTGTTGACTTCATTTCACCAAACCTGGCAGTCACATGACCGCATGCAATCTTTGTCGGCTCACAAGTGAAGAATGGCCAAACAAACAGAATATACACCAGCTAGCGACTCTCAGTTTCAAGAACATCCATTTCTGGCCTCACATTTGGCCCAGTTTCATCCTGAGCTATCGCCTGTGCCCAAATGTGGAATTTTCAACCTACAAAAGCTCAATGTCTCACTAGAGAAAGCCCTATTGTTGTTAACTAGTAGTTTTGGCCACATATAGTACACTATAACTACCATCACTTGTTTGTTTAAGCTTAAAACCGTTATTTACCTTGGGAAAAACGTCATACGAGACGGCAAATCAAATTTTTTGTGTAATTTATTTGAGAAAGTATTTCTGAGATTAATGAATGAAGCTCTGAGCTCTCACCACAGGATTGTTTGGTATCCAGTAGGGGTCACTTACTAAACTGAAAGGAACAATCTGCGCTATTGCGAGTTGAATGCCAGGAAACAAGCGCTAAGGCTTTCAGCCTTTTGTAAATGTTCACACCGGTTTTATTTTACATCAAGTAATCAGGGATAGACCCGAAGAGTTCAGGGACAGGGTCAGGTTAACATGAACCCATATTGTGTACTTCCAGGGGGGAGCGACTCAACACTTAATGTGGGTCCTATTGTGTGACTAAACGAGCACGAAAAAGCACACTGGTTCATAATAGGAAGAGATGGAACATAATAAAACTTTGTTGTAACAAAACACACAAACACATCACTTGTGTTTGAGTGGGAATAACATGTTTTTCGCAGAACCTTGGCACTTGGAAATAATGGTGTTTGTGCTCAAGACTGACAAGTGTTGAATTCAGTCAAGTACCGCCGCTTGTAACAAAAGGTTGTACACCTGCAAGGTTAGAAAAAGAAAAGATGAAAAAAACATGCAGATATTGCTAGGCTTGTATGTACGACATTTCAGCTGATTAAAAAAAATGTTTGGTGAAGGACATTTTGCAGTTTTGTTTATGCCTGGCACAATGAATTGTTAGCTAACTTGGCTAGCACGTCAAGGGCTTTCAGAGTCTTGCGTCATTCATGCAGGCAACATTGGCATGGAAAATAATTGGTTCATTCACCATGAATTGAACCTTTGAGCATCCAGCTACAAGCTAACCATTATAAAACCTTTGCCACAAGAACAGCACAATTTTAGCTTTCCATTAAAATAAAATGAGGATGTCCCTCTAATAAGTACAAGGTCAAGATGGCACCAGGTTCTGACTTTGAGAGTATTAAGAAAATACCCACAATATTTTCAGCAATACTTTGGTGTCCATAAAAACTAATGTAAATACTATTAAAAGCCAATTGTTGGGTGGTTCAGTCCATGTACATACACATAAGACGATTAGCGGAAAGGAAACTTGCAAGCAACAGTGGAAATAAGATTAAAATACCAGTCGTCTCCATTAGTGCAATTCAGATTGACTTTGGCAAGCCGAAAGTCACAACAACAGCATGAACACCTGCAACGTCACTGTTTTTGGGGAATGACGACATGCACTTCCTCTTCTGTTGTAATGCGCCTTCAATATTTAGCATTTCCCTTCACTGTAGAATATTACATCAGCTGACTTCCTGCAATTCTGTTTCACTGGTTCAATCTATTTGTGAAACTCCAAGAAAGTAGTGTGGTCGAGTTGGACTTGCGGAGGGAAAAAGTGAAACTCAAGTGTGAGAGATTAAGGAAAATGAGTCTTTTCAAATGAGGGGGCCTTAGGAGGGAATCTCCTGAAACAAATGCATACAGAATGCGATTAAGGCACATTCTTGCTGTTTGTGACAAAACATCCTCATGTGTTTTTCCTGGACTGTGTGTCCCCAACGGAGACATGGTTATCCATTTCACACAAGAAATGGAAGTATTAACAGTGCTATTGAGGTCAAATGTAGATTTTGTTTTTCTGAGGATTCACCTGGCAAAAAGTAAACACAAGTTTGATTAATTTTCAAAAACACAACAAAAGAAAAATACGCTGGTGACAGGGATTTCAGAAAAATATTGTCTTTCACAACATGTGCACATTCAGTAAATATTGGGTGTCTGATCTTTAGACAGCTGTATTTTTTTTAATCATTTTTATGTCCGTCAGAAAATTTGGCCTTGAGAGAAAAATATTTCACTTCATACTATTCCTTATGACTGGCAAGCAGTCCAAGGTGTAAGCTGCTTTTCAGCAGGGTTAGGCTCCAGTTGCCCACTTGATTACTCTAATAAGGTGAGTAGAATAGAAAATGAAAGAATTCATAATTGTGTGTGAAAATTCAATCAAAACTAGTCAAACAATGTCATAGACATAGAGCAACAGTAATGTGGTTTAGAATGAGCAAAATAGCACTTTAATAAATTGTACTTTTAAAAAAAAAAAAAGACAGTACTGAAATAATAGTATTGACCAGCATTTGCCACATTTTTTTTTTACTTCAGTTCAATGGACATTGTGCTGCTGAGATGTTGATAATGTGACCGTGGGGTTTTTAATCCATCATTTAAAAACAAACCAAATAAATCATACACACACACACATAAAAAAAAACCTTAAGCGTGTTTTTTGAAGCACTCAAAAATATTTTTCAATGAACTGTTGGCTGCCACTGTGACTATAACAGTGCCGGCCGGAGGTGGACAGCTGCATCCTGCGTGGCTGTTTAACCAGTAGAGGGAAAAACACGTGGGCATTGTGTAGGATATAGTAGAGAATGTGTAGTTTGTGCATCTCCCTCTATGTGTTGTTGGTGTGCATTATAATAGATGAGGGGCTTCACTGGGTGGCCACATGGAAGGGGGAGTGGTTAAAGTCACAGTTAGCGAATCGGGGGGTGTCGAGGGCAGCTCAAACAAGTAGCTGGAGCCTTGATGAAAAACCCACGCATGCAGTCGGACACCGGTAAACTGTGAGAAGAATCCTTTGATTTCTAATGTTCCTACTGAAGGTCATAGAAGGACTCTGCAGAATCTCAAGGGGATCTACACTTTGATGCCATTGGGAAAAGTAATATTTGAAAGAAAAACTTTTTGAGGATCAGAACAAACTAAACTGAAGAGGAAAGTTCACTGAAGATGATGCACGTCGTCTTGCTCGTTTTAAGCGTCTGTCTAAGTGTGGGTTCAGACAGCAGCGCGGGCAAGAGACAATATCAGATCCAAAACGGCCCATGCAGCTATACCTTTCTGCTCCCTGAGCAGGAGAACTGCCAAAACCCGAGCAACGGCTACAATTATCCAGTTCAAAAGGACGGGCCTGCAGACAATGAAGAGTCAGCGCACAGGCTGGAACAGCTAGAGATGGTCATGGAGAACAACACACAGTGGTTGCTGAAGGTAAAGTCCCGTGCAGCCATTATGTCACATACCATCAGAAATAGGCGTAATAGGATTAAATGAGCATTCTGTGAGCCAAACAATTTCAACTTCTTCTACATGCTTGTCAAGTTAAGCTGATTTCTAGCTAAACCTTTTAGGAAATGCACACATCCAGGTCAAACAGGGACAGGGAGTTGTATCAACGTTTTGTAACTTAATCATTTATCGTATTATTTTCAATAATTGAGAAGGCAACAGATGTACGTGGTCATGATCTTGGAGCACTCAATATTAATCCCTGTATTTAACCAATGCTCTACAAGCACTTTTACATTGTAAATGTGTGTTTGAGTATGAAACAACATTGAAATAGGCTCAGACGTTTATTCTTTGCAAAAGGTCCAAAGGGATGAAAACTCTTTTAACAGGTGTCAGATTGACAGGTGCACATGTCCTTTTCAGTGTGCCGAGCCATTTCTTGAGGCATAAAAGCGCAGATGACCTTTTATACACTCGCTCTTCACAGAGTGTTTAATAAAGAGGAGCAGAGCAGTCCTTCACAGTCGGAGTGCACAAACAGATTCTCGAAATAAAACGCAAGGGACGATGCTTTCAAAAGAACAGCTCAGCAGGGAATTCTTTTGATGCGCTTTCAAATAATAAACCTCAGCTGCTCATCAAATAGGAATTTCTGTGATTTGTTGCTGCGATCGTTGAATCGAAATCGATTGTTGAAAAATCGTGACGTCCAATTAATTTGCCAATAATTAAAGAAAGTTAAAAAGGGACTGTACAGGGCAGTGTGCTGACTTTCTGCTAATACGAAAGTGTTTTTACCCACTGCATTATTAAATAGTAGGGGTGTAACGATTCATCGATACACATCGATTAATCGATATAATGCTCTACGATTTGTTGGCATCGATGCTAAACGTAAACATCGATCTATATCGCCCGTTTTTGACCTCGGACATTAGACACGACTTTATTTTGAAATCCAGTTCATTGTTGCTTGCTTCCTCTTTCCGGGAGCAGTGAGCGGCGTGTTGTGTTGTGAGCAGAGCAGGCACGTGAAAGGGGAGCCGACAACTACGCGGCTCCTGGGCTGGTGCTATGGCTAGTGTCCAAGAAGACGAGGAAATTCGCTCCCCTTTGGGCTTCAAGTCATTCGTTTGGAAGCACTTTGTAATTTCCTAAATAAAGAGTTTGCAGTACCTTGTTGATTTTGCGTATGAATTGTTATAAATCAGGATATTGTTCTATATCGATCGTAGAGCTCTATATCGTGATGTATCGTGAATGAATCACAGCAGGCTTTATGATATCGGCAAATATCGTATCGTGGTTCTTCGTATCGATATGATATCGTATCGTTACAAAACCCGCGATTTACACCCCTATTAAATAGTGTTTGGTTTTCTTCCCCTTTTGATTCAACCAATCACCAAACAGCAGTGTGTATAGCTCGACCCCTCACGAGCACTGGCATCCCAACAAAGAGCTCCTCCAGCTCAGTGCCAAACTAAACTCAACCATAACAGCTTGGTGTATTTCATCCAACTAACTTGGATTTAAGTCATGAAGTCTGACACCATTCATAAAATTCCAGTGGGAATTACCGTGCATACCTGAGCCAGTTAAAGAAGTAATGCGAGGTTATTAAGTAATCGTAGCAAATAATAAAAGTATTTCGAATGAATTTCTTCAAAGTCGCCTTTGCATATGAGCAGCTGGAGGAAGTGATGGTACGTTTTACGTGTGACAGAGGAACACAGTCATTTTTTTTTTACCGGATGACTCGGAGGCCTTGCGGAATCAACAACTGATTAGATCATTAGCTGTAAACAAGACATCCTGACAACAATTCAAAAGGGCCCTCAATAACCGTGGATGTGTCACAAGGAACAGCCGCGAGGAGATGATGAGAAACTAAATGCACCCTAACTGAAGCTTCAAGAAATTTGAAAAATATTTTTTCCAACTCTATGCCGATAAGGAAAATATATATTCGGCTGAGGTGAGCTTGCAGCTCTAACACGTCATGGTGTCATGAAGGATGTAACTCCTCACTCAACACTTCCATCCTGTTTACGAGTCGTGTGACCTGATTGGCACTCAGGAACACCATGCAGGAAATAACTTAATGATTGGTCTTGGTCTAAATCCGGAATACCGTAAGGTACATAAGAACATATCGAGTTAAAATTAAAACGGTGACCTTTTCCCATCTTGAGGCTAAAGACTATTGTAATACGCATTTGGTTCAAGTGTTTGATGTGGAGCGATCAACTTATGATAATACACTGATTTGTGATGTTTATATCACAATATAAAATATAACATTGTGTATTAATAATTATTCTGTTTTATAAATTGATATTGTAAAATGTGGAGGCAGCTTTAAGCTTTGAGACAAGATAGTAATGGGGTCAAAGTGGAAATTGTTGCTTGGCCAATGCCATTAGTTATTTTGTCCTTAGAGGTAATGTTACACTGCACACTCTTGATTGTTTCGATTGTGGTTGATTCATTTTAATCTTTCATTTGTGCCACAGCTACAGAATTACATCCAGGAGAGCATGAAGAAGGATATGGTCCAAATACAACAGAGTGCAGTGCAAAATCACACAGCTACAATGATTGAAATAGGAACAAACATGCTCAGTCAAACTGCAGAGCAAACAAGGAAACTGACCAATGTGGAGGCGCAGGTGAGAGACTACTCTGACTGCTTATAAAAAAAAAAAAAAACAGCAAATATTGGCTTGTACTGCTTTCACACCAACTAAAATAGCAATACTACACCTCTGATGATATAATTACTTTTCATGCTTCAATTTCGTAATATATGGCGTCATAAAACCTGAGTTGACACCATTTTGGTTCCAATAAAACCTTCTTTGCATTATACTACACAGAATTGTATATTGATATTTTTCAAATGTATGTAAAAACAGGAATGGACCTGTCAGTTTATTATTGTCGCTTAACATCAACGACCTTATGTGAGCCAACAGAGGAGCATTTCCTGTTATTAGCACACTTGTATTCCCACAGAAAGAGTCTATCAGTTTGTCACAATCAGACATCCGTCTGTTCAAACACATCATTGGAGAAGTACAAGTAGATTCCACGTAAACAAGCTGGTTTTTGCTGAGTTCAGTTTCCTCAAACTGAAAAGAAAAAGGAAAAAAATCCAGGCAAGGTGCTCAACCTGAGAATTTAGTTCAATACTGTCTGTGGGGATACACGGTGTTTGAAAGTTTCCAAAAGTTAAGGTACATCTGCTCCATTGGAATTCAGTTGCTTTCCTGTCATAAAATTTCCATTTCGCAAATGCCTGTTTGTAGAGGAGTAAACTCGAGTTAGAATAATCCTATCAAACAGGGAACATGAGTCCACACGGTATTGACTCGTGCACTAAACATCAAACCTGAGATGCGTTTCTCACGACAAGGGAATAGAATTGAAAATCCAGTTACATAACAGTCACCTTGACTGTATATCAATGCAAACAATGCGCTGCATTCCTTTGCATCATACATTCTTAAGAGAGCCAATTTCCTATTTTTGTAACCAGTATTTCTCTACGGCGTCGTTAATAACACACACACTTTCCCCAGTGCCTCGCATAACTCCTAACACTCGGGACTAGTGAGTTACTTTGATCTGCGCATCACCATTGGCAACAACGCTTCTGCGAGTGTGTGAGAAAACCGAGGGTCCGCTTCGATCAATGCGCACACATGCTTACACCCATTTTCTGATCATTAAAAAATGGACAGTGGATTGGTTGAAAAACACTGGTTGTTTAGGTGGATTGATTGTTTGATATCCTCTTTTATTTCCAGGTTATTAATCACACAACTCGACTTGAGCGGCAACTGCTTGAGAATTCTTTGTCGACAAACAAACTGGAAAAACAAGTTATTGTCCAAACCAATGAAATCAATAAACTGAACGACAAAAACAAGTGAGTACATGACGATACCTGAAATTGCAAAACGAAACCGTGACACAAAAAAGAAAAACACGAATAAGCTGAATTATCTACCGCTTCAGTTTGTTGGAAAAGAAAGTAAAGGAGTTGGAGGAGGAGAGGCAGGTCGAGCAGAAGATGCTTCGACTGGAAAAAGACCAGCTTCAGATCCTAATAGAGAGGCAGACGGCCATCATTGGTGAGCTGGAGCAACAGCTGCTCAAGGTGTCATCCAACAACAGTGCCCTTCAGCATCAGCAACAGGAGCTTCTGGAGACTGTGAACCACCTCATTCACACCTTCTCCACTGGCACAGCGCAAGGTAGACGACCAGGAAAAGACTTCAAGAGAAATTGACTGAATAAACTAAATGTGCCCGCCAGCGAGATCAAGTATTGGAGCACCTCAAAACTTTTGTTGCCACTCACTTTAGCAAACATACCATATATAATCCTAATCCACAAATACAGAGTTGAGTACACTCCTCACATTAGTTTAATATTTTTCATGGGACAACACTGAACACGTAGACCTGAAAATAACTCAAAACACAGCCATTTTGTTTCATTATTTCACTGTGTGTCTTGACATTCCTGGATTTCTCAATGAATTGTAGCACCCCAGTGTCACCAGCACTCATGGAGTCCTTACACCAAGACACTCTCACAATACTCAACTAAAGGCGAGACACTCTTGTCATTGCGCTCCTCTTGTGGTTTTTGCCACACACACTTTGTCACCATGTGTACCAGTAGATTAATCTTGATCTTGCCTCAACACAGAACATGGTTCCAGTAATCCTTAGACTGCTTATCTTCAACAAACCGTTTGCAGGCTTTCTTATGAATGACTTTTTTTTTTTTTTTACGGAAACCAAAACAAAGATCCTCAAAGAGTTTTTTGACATATTCAACTCTTCCAGTGATTAGTATGAGTGTGAGAAAGCGATAACATTAAATTTATCAAACCCGCTATCCATTCACAACAGAGACCTATAATGTAACATAATGAGTCACAAGACATCAGGGAGGGGAAAATGGCTCATTGGGCCTAATTTGGACATTTTCGCCGAGGGGTTTACTCAGTTTTGTTGCCGGTGGTTTAGATATAAATGGCTATGTATTGAGGAAAGAAAATTTCCAATTATCTGGACTACGGATGGAAAGGAGCTTTCTGCTAAATGTGGTGCATGTATCTCTTCATGCCTTTGATACTTCGAAATATATGTCCTCAACAAGCTGTACACTGAGTAATTTACATTGCAGCAAAACAAACCAGACTTTTTCCTACATTGCAGAGACAAAAGCTGCCATG
Source organism: Syngnathus acus (assembly GCF_901709675.1). Classification (NCBI taxonomy): domain Eukaryota; kingdom Metazoa; phylum Chordata; class Actinopteri; order Syngnathiformes; family Syngnathidae; genus Syngnathus; species Syngnathus acus. Next base: position 7,587,378 of record NC_051100.1, read on the forward strand.
ATGCAGGATACTCCCTCGACATTCATGGACTGCGCTGCCGTCTTCAAGTCAGGAAACACAAATAGTGGGGTCTATACTCTCACTTTACCCAATACTACAATGGAGGTTAAGGTGAAGTACATTCCGTTATATTTTGCCACTGAATAATATAAAATTGATAGATTACTGTCTGATAACATTTGTGGTGTGTGAAATGAAATGGAAAGCTGCATTTTTAATTATTTTTTTGCTTTATGTGAGAAGTCAGTTTTCCAAAGGAACGCATTCTCTTGTGCTCAGCAACAAGTTCTCTTGACTGGCCCACCCTTACATAAGTTGCACACAGGGCAACATTGGATTAACTGTTCAAACAGCAGAAAAACAAAAACGTCCAGACAACCCCAGTGATGATCTGCATGCTTCAGCTAAAACTGTAATCTCCTTAGAAACACTTTACTTTTCAGTGTTTACTGGACTTTAACATTCAGTGAGATTGACTATAAGTGTATAACTTGAAGTCAAATAAGGCGTCAGTGTCCAGTTAAAAATGGACATTTGCAAGAGATGGAAATTGAATTATTTGCAATTATTCCTTAACCAACTTTTCTTTTTGTTTACAGGCTTTTTGTGACATGGAGACTGAGGCAGGTGGCTGGACAATGCTACAAAAACGCTTTGATGGCAGTGTTGACTTTCATCGTACGTGGCAAGAGTATAAAAAGGTAAGAAGCGGGAAAAAAAGGAAATACTCTTCTTGAGAAAAAAACATCACCTTGGCTACGGGTTTAATTCCAACTTCTCAGAGTAGTTAGTTCCCCTGTTGATGCTTGATTGAAGTTGCTTGTGTGCCTTTGCACAGGGTTTTGGAGATCCTTCAGGCGAATTTTGGTTAGGAAATGAATTTGTATCAAGGCTGACAAGTCAGCACTCCTACAGCCTAAGGATCCAATTGAGTGACTGGGAAGGGAACTCGGCTTTTTCCCTGTATGATCAATTCTCACTTGATGGCGAAGGGCAAAACTACAGGTGAGTGGAGTTCACATCATTCAATTAACTACACTGGATGAGAAACGTAACAAATACTAGTTGGCATTTATGGATAGATTTTTCTTCACAAGCAAAAAATTGACAAGTCACAAATATGGCTGGATGTCAGAAGTCGGTTGGTGTGTTGGCACTTCATTTTACACAAGGGGGGTTCGGGGTATAGATAAAGAATTTGCCCTTATCCATTCTATAAACCTGCATGGCAGTCAGAGCGGCTGTTTGTTAAAAGAAGGTATGTCCGTTGTATTTTGAGGAACAAGCGTTATTGACCTCATTCTTCTACTTCCTTAATTTTTCCTTTTCCACTCTACAGGATACACTTTAAAGGCTACAGTGGAACAGCAGGCAAAATAAGCAGCATCGGTCAGCCAGGAAGTGATTTCAGTACAAAGGATGCGGACAATGACAAATGTGTTTGCAAATGCTCACAATTGACAACAGGAGGTAAGAAACTTATTCTGACAGAACGTGCAATGCGTTTGATGAAATGCATTAATTGCAGCACGACGGGCTGGATGCCAGATTTTAAAGTCCCCACTCTCCTTAATGTATCTTGGCATTTTCCTACAATTTTGGAAGGACATTATAAGGACTCCCATTTCTTCTGGCCAGGCCAAAGAGCACAATTAGCCAGAGTTAATCACTGATCAACTCTTGAGGGAATTCAGCCACTACAAGCGCTGACATTAAAGAGCCTGGGAACAGAGTTTCTCTTTCTTCTTTTGTCGCTTAAAGGTCCTCCCCTCCATTGCCTTGTAAGTGACTCTGCTGCCAGAAATTTTGCCTGCCTCTGTATTTGGGCTCCATCAAGTGAGTCTAAAAGCAAAAAAAGCCCAAACCGGGTCTTTTTTCCCATGGGGTCTGTCTCACATGGAACGCTTTCCATGCATATCATTCATGGCTACTGACAGAGCTAAGAAAAAGAGTCTGGCAACATGATGCTGTCCATTATGAGGGATGAAATCTTTATGTAAACAAACATAATCCTTAAGTAAATGACAAGTTTTAAAAAGCAGGATGGCGGAGGGCAAATAATAGACTACGTGTTCTCGGGCTGCAAAGTATACAAGCGTCATTCTACAAATTAAACCAAATACATCTGGACCTACCAATACAATAAACCATCTAAGTGTACTCTACATTTGTTCTTTGTGTTTTAGGTTGGTGGTTTGATGCTTGTGGACCGTCCAATTTAAATGGCATGTATTACCAGCGAGGCCAAAACTCCAACCGCTTCAATGGCATTAAATGGTACTACTGGAAGGGTTCAGGATATTCACTGAAGACCACATCTATGATGATTAGGCCAGCAGACTTCTAAGTTGAACCATTTGAATGGGCACTGAACAAGATGGCGCCTAAAGCACCTCACGACATTCCTGAGAGGACTAATGGGGGAAATACTATTTGGTAAAATCAACTCTTAATGATCCGAACCCAAAATGGTTCAACTATGGCACGTTACACACCGAGATGCGGCCGAATGTGATTTAACTGTTGGGGTGTTTTCGCACATCAACTTTTGAAACCAGAGCCGGCTGACAGACAAGAAGACCATACTGAACTTTTCTGAATTCATAATTTCCTATGCACTTTTGGGTAGTGGAGAGTGTTGCTGAAACGCAGAAGTGCAGCCAATGAATGGGGCAATTATTACCCACAGCCTCTCAAAAGACTTCACCGTCTTCTTCATTTCTCCTCCCATTACCATCATAATATAACCACAGTGGCACAGGAAATGCATTTATTCCTTGACAATCACACAATAGTATTCATTATTCAAGACACTTAATATAGTATAACACATGGGGCTCCTCAAAATGCTTTGCAATGAAAACACCAGGAGGTAGCGATCTGGTGTGAGTCACCAACTGTTGTTTGTTGACGATTGCCCAGTTCAGTTGGATTTGGCGGCATCGCCGCTGTGTGCGGCGGGCCAAACATGAAAGAGAACTCAATTAAAATGGGGTTTATTCATTTTTTCAATTTGAAATCACACTGTACGTTTAACGTGTGGTTAAAGTGTACATTTACTTAGCAATATATATGTTGATGTAAACTTAGCAGTGTTCAGTGTTTCAGCCATGAACGCCAATGACCCTTCCTAGAAATAGAGGCTGTGGTACAACATGAACATTGTATGGTTTCTGTTGAAGTCTAAAAAGCTGATTAGATACGTCACTGAGAATCTCAGTTAGGATTACATTTCCTTTGGTGAATGTATTCACTAGAGTACATTATATGTTTTATTTATGTGCTGAATTATTTGAGGATTTATTCTACTCGTTCCGTTGCATCATCACATCACCTGAGTGTGAGCTGCTAGCCAACTAGCATTTATATTGCACATGAGCAGTGCTTTGGGGAAAATATATCTTTATTTATATCATGATTCATTTGAATCTCTCGCTCGCCCTCAAAACTGAGTTTTTATGATAATGTACATATTTCAAGATTGTGTAAAAAAATGACATTTGTAAGGTCACCTTTGGTATTTCAAATGTTATTTCGTGAAGTCCAGAGGTTTGGCGTGGGTGTAGCTCATGGAGATATACAGTACTTATCACAGCAGAAATGTCAACTACTTTTCAGTGGTGGAGGGGCTGCATAGTTGATCAAAACTACAATTTGACGAAAAAGAAGACATGCATGTGGTTCTGCAAACAACACAAATGTACAATCTATCGCGACAGAAATCTGCTGACATTTCTCCTTGTCAAGAGTCTATCGTTGCTCGCTGTGGCAGCAGAGGACAGTGACTCATGAGTTCAGGAAGAGGCAACATCCACATTTCTCACAGGATACTTCAGGAAAAACAAGCTGACTGAAAATGGATGGCTGGCAATCGAAACTAGCAGGCAGCACATGCATTGACTTCCTCCGTCTTGCATTTATGAACAATTGAAGTGCCAGTGAGGGGAGCATCACAAATGCTTTGGATTGTGAATATGAGAAATGACAGCAGATGCTGCACAGCGCAAAAATTAATTTTCAACTGCATTTGTCAGAAAGTACAGAATATAAAAGTTTTATTTAAAGTGCAAGTTGAATCTAAGTTATGATCGGAAAAGCCTGAAGCTATAGTAACTGAGAAAATGTGAATTGAGAGATGCAACAGAAGCACATGCATAGCTATTTTTCCATTGCTTTAATATTTCATACTTGTCCATTTAACCAGTAGTATGTTTCTGATCTAGTATACCTGGGGCCATTCAGCATCCACAAAGGAAATACCATGCACATGGTTAAGATTGTTTGACAAGTTGGTTAATTTCTGAATTCTATTTGAATGTTTTTTATATTTTATTTTTAGGATCTGTAATTTTGTGTTTGAGTTCATATTGTCCCCTGAGGATCTTTATTTATGTGGAGGACGAATAAAAAAATGTATTCAATGGTACGATTGAAGAAAACTTTTATCAAAGAGAGACCGAACCAAACAAAGAATTAAGCATATCAGGTTGCTGCTGTATTTTTTTTTGTATTTGATCTTTTATATTTCACGGCATCTGACGACATTGGCACATTTTACCAATCACTGGGTGGAGAACAGCCTCTAATCTTCCCTTTGTTAGAAGCAAATAAAACATTGTTCATTTTTGTAGCAGACAATAATTGTACAATAATTAAGTGCATCTATTTCCGTACCAACTTTCTTTCAAATGAAAAATCAAAACGTTTCAATTCAATTCAAACCAAGTTGGTACTGGTACGCACCTGTGCTGCCGGATACAGCTCAGAAAGTTCATACGGTTCCTCTGGAATCCATTGCCTTTGCTCCAAGCATGTCAGAATCTATTCAGGAATATTGAAAATGCATCTCAAAACAATCAAGTCTGTAATCTGCATATAATGCTGTGATTGGTGCCTTGACAAAGAACATACCCATTCAAATGAGAGGATCCAGCAGCCACGAGCAATGCCCAGCAAAACATTCAAAGTTCGGCGGTGTTCCCCCGAAATCACATGAGTTGTACTTTGGCAAACTCGATCAGCGATAGAAAATCCACCCAATGTCTCCACAACCTGAGCGACTATGTTTTGTTTCCTGGGAGAAATGAACAATGGTCAAAGTAGTAAAGATTCACTTATTGCGACACGTTGCTTTGAATGGCTATTGGCGTTCAACTTAAGCGTGTGTATGTGAATATATTCTCAAGCACTACTTACTCAGTGGGCATGCTCGTCATTACCAGGGTTCTTGCCGCCTGCAAGACAAGTGGGATAAACATAATTGGTCATGTATCTATTTCCACTGCAGGCCAGTAAAAAAAGTATGAGTGAGATATTTTACACCTCATGTTCAATAAGCACATATTGTATGTGTGACTGTGTGCCAGCATAAACCAGATCTAAGTGTTAATAAATGCGTGGGGGCACAAAATAAAAAAAATATCAAAGTAGAGAAATTGGCACGAAAAAACAGCTCCAAGTGCTTTAAATATTTTCTGTCAGGGTCCATTAGTTTGCATTGACACACAGATCATCATCGAACACGACCAGACTAAGCAAATCTAATAACTATGTTAACTCTATTAAAACGAAGTGGACAAAAAAAAAGGCATTCGATGCCAATAAAAGGCACCGAAGCAGAAGTGCAAACTTGTCATGCGAGGGCATGACAATTCAGTGTCTTCCTTGACATTCAATAATTCGAAGCAGTTACAAACAGTTCTCTGATATCTGGTCACCCAGCTGGAAGGGCCAAGAGCAGGCTGCCAATCAAAGTGTGGTATCGACCCTCCTCTCCTGACCTCACCCTTGCTCCAACATTCCATTAATACTGATAAGAAGAATCACCAACACACAATTGCTACTCCACACATCACTAGTGTGATGTGTGCTGCTGATAAACGGCATCATTAATAATACTTCATTCTTGATCCTTCCAGACTAACAATTGCATAAAAAGATCGTTGGCTCATTTCTTGCAAAGGAAGAGAGGGTTGCAAATAATGACCCTACAACAAATTGCCCCTCAACAAAAGCTAAGGAATTTCATCAATGAATGACAAGGTCATATTGACGTCTTCAGAATGACGCTATTCGAGTAAATCAAAGCGTGACAAGGAAGCTGGCCAGTGAAAAAGTCATCAAATGGCTTTGTGGCACAAGTTGTCAAAGGCAGCAAGACTGCCATCCATCCATCCATCCATCCGTCCGTCCGCCCGCCCGCCCGTCCGTCCGTCCGTCCGTCCGTCCGTCCGTCCATCCATCCATCCATCCATCCATCCATCCATCCATCCATCCCTGCACAGCTTATCACATTACAAGATGAAATGATGAAAAATTACATTATCGAGCTTGTGACCACCAACACTTCTGGTCGCGTTTATTTACAGCAAGGTAGATCATTTCTATTTAACAACTGACCTCTAAAGGACCCCTGTGTTATGTTACCTCACAATCTTTACGGTGCAGACATAAAAGCTTCCTAGCTATGATCAGATTACATTTGAAACATTTAACATTTCTCCCTCGGGGTATTGGATGTGATGTTTAGCTTTCTCCAGCTGTGGCATGTTGAGGTTTACGCCATAAAGAAAACAAAGGCCAGGTGCATTTCACAAACGAGGAAGTTATATTCTATCATCACAAAAGCAAAACACAGGAAGACCCAAAGACCAGACAGACGGACAGAAGCCCCTCGGCGTGATGCAGCCCTACCGAGGAAATACTCGATCTAAACATGGCTGGTGTGCATCCGAAACTGTCTGTATCAAGGAATACAATGGATGACGTGATTCCATCATACTTTGGGGCTGCAGGGTAAATACATGAAGTTCAACAAATGACCATCAAAAGTCCTGTGAAAAAGTGGCAATGTCTCCTTTTAACATGAACCAGACAGAATTAAATTGGCAACAACTCAGCTCTGCTCTATTTTATGGGAAATGTGAGGAACTGTGAATATCAGATATAGCTGATTTAGATATTCTTAGTACCTTTGCTTTGCTGATGTTCTGAAAAAAAGAGCAGGCGTGCTTATTGGGCTTCTCCTGGTTTTCATCTGTTGAAGCAGCTGGAGCAGTACTTTCGCTTCCTCCTCCTACATGGGTAACAAAGTAAAAAAAAAAAACTAAAAAAAAAAACTGAAAACATTCAAGCATTGTCAGACTTCAAACTGCAACAGAACTTCCACATAAAAAGAGCCAGGAGACTTCATAAGAATATTAAGAGACATTCAGAATGTCTAACACTGGTAGAGCTCGAGGAGAGGACAGCAGGGGCGCTTACTCCCCGGAATTTGCTTGGACTGCAGGTGCCATCCCAGATCATTTACATTTGTGTATTTTACAATTTTCATTTTTTTTTTTATTTGTAAAAAATAATAATTGCTTTGCCCTTGCCTTTGAGCTATCCTTGGCCTTTAGGAAAGAGTCACGAATGTACTTAAATGTTCATTATATAATTCCATTAAAACAGCTTAATTATATCTAATTGTATTGCAAATAAGTGATATTTGTTGTTATTCACACACAGTGTAATTTATAAGGTCTGACCATCCTTGCTACTCACTTTGAAAACCGTCAGACAAATGACAAAGATGAGAGTTCTTTTCCAGCTCCAAGGTTGACATCGTCTCTGTTGGCTTTGTTGGATGAAGCGAGAGAGATTTTCTGGGAAGCCTTGATGCGTCTTCACTGATGCCTACAAATGGTAAAGTGCTTTGCCTTACGCGTTTGGAAGCCAGTGTTTGGGTCCCACTTGAATGATCGAAAGCAGGCAGATTCTCTTTGACATTATTTTGTGGACAGACATTGACAACAGACTGCGGCCTGCAACGGTGTTCAATGCTCGCTACTTTCCTCTTCTTTGAGCTCTTCGTTTCTGTAGCAGCACTTTTCCAACTCCTTTGTTTTCCTTTCTTTGGAACATAGTTCAACTCAGAGTAGATGTTAATATCTGTCAGGTCAGGCAAAACGGGCAAAAAGAACTTTTTGTGGTGAGTGGCTGAAGAGAAGAAGTCATCAAACACATCATCCTCTCCATCAGGGGAATTCAAGGCAAGATCGTGAGATTTGCTGGATGAACTAAAAGAGTGTGCAAGTGCAGAAAGAGAACGTCTGCCTTGTGTTGGCTTGCTTGATAGTTTTGATTGGTCGTTAAATAGCGTGTCACCCCGTATGTGGCCAACGGAGTCCACCACATGAGGAATCTTCTTGTTCTTAACTTCTGCCCAATGAATATTTGACCTTCCCTCATCAGACCTGTCAATTGTCGGTTCCTTCATTTTATCAAGAGAACTGCAGGAAGGCATCTGGGACCTTCGCTTTCTATTGCAAGAGACTACTCCTGCTAATTTAGGCTTCTCTATTGGTGGTTGTGTTACTGAGGCTGTCCTTTGCTTTTCTGGTGTCTCCCCTTCCTCAGATTTAGATTTCTGTATTGGTGATTCTGTTACTGAGGCTGTCCTTTGCATTCCTGCTGTCTTCCCTTCTTCCTCATCCAATGTTAATTCAACCATTTTCAAAGGACTAATGGACGGGCGTTCTAAAATGTCACGGCAGGGTGAGAGCCAAGGCTTTTCCAGGTCCTTGCTGAAGGGTTTGTCAAGCTTGTTTTGCTCCATAGTGTTACATACTTGACTCTTGTTAGGGGAGTAACCAAGCTCCGCAACAGATGCACTAGAGTCCTCATCAGAATTTTCACCTATTGGAAGGGGGGTTGGTGGGGGTTAGACCTCAAAATGTAACAAGGACACAAATAAACAGTAATACTGCCATGACAAACAACAAGATCATTTTTTTCCTTTCTTGGTTGGCTTACAAAAAAATCTGGAGACAGTCGGTGAGTTCCCCAGTGGGGGCTCCACTTGTGATGATGAAGACATTTGTGAGGCTGAAAATTCAAAATGGAGGATGTAATTCTTTTCAGAATGTATTGGAAATCATCAGTTCACATGTGTCGAGATGTACCTGTGGGTGAAATATTTTCATGCTGCTCTTTCATGCGTTTCAAGCGCTCTGCCATGTATTCAGCTCTTTTAAATGACGGGCTATACAAAGTTCCACTGTCTTCATCAATAATAATAGGTGAATCATCTGGGACTGTGGAGGAGGAAGATGCACAAGATAAATCATATTGTCTGGTTTGGAGAAGTTTAAAAACATCAAAAAGCATATTTTATTTACCCATTGTTTTCTTGGGGATGATGTCTTTCATCAGTTTATCTAACTTCTTTTTCATGCGTCTGTCATTTTCTGTCGTTCTAACTGGACAGTCTCTGGGCAGCATGCAACGATGCTACACCATTCAAACACAAACATGATATCAACATGATACAACACAAGCGTGTGTGTTTTAGGTGGAAGTGAAAACAACATAACATTAACAGAATAGGATTCAAAAACCTCATTTTGCTTTAACAGATGGAGAGAAAAATGACTTTTGCCAGCCATCAGTTGGCAAATGTACAAACAACACATGAAATGACTTTAAAATGAATCTACGTACTTTCTTGTTCCATAATACCAGATTGCTTTCATCATTTAGGGCAGGATACAATTTTTCATCTACCAGCACGCCGTCGTCGTGACATCTGGAGATCATTTCAATGACAAAACAATCAATACATACAATTTAGAAACCAAAGTAGTTTAATGCCAAGAGAGTCATGCATACATACCTTCCTATCCACAAAACAGAGACGAGCTTCACATGACTCTTTTTGGCTTTCTTCCATGTGGCAGCGTGACCATTGTTAAAGACCACATGCGTGACTTGTTTATTGAATGTTTTTGATACCTGTAATGAGTAAATGTCTTGTCAATAACTTTTGTAAAGACTCACGGTCTGTGCTTTTTACAACAAAGCTGTGTGAATGCTGAGAGACAAAACATTTACACTGAGGGACCTCCTATTTGTGTTTTAAACATTTTGACAACATGAAATTGAAGAATTCTGTTCCATTGACAACTGTCACCACAATAATACCTTTATGAACTGTGCAGGTAAACATTGTAAATCTTGTTTGTCATACAAATGATGCGATACTTCTTTGGGAATTGCCTTTTTTTTTAAGTGAATCTGACATATTACCTGAGCTCCCATTTCCTGCAGCTGCTGAATAAAAGGTTTCGAACAGTTGGCTCTCTTGTCAGATGACCACACATCCACAAAGGCAACGACATCTGGAAAAGGCATTTTAAGCCATGAATTCCTACAGTGTGCTTTTTTTCTGTGGTGCTGAGGATGTATTTACCTTTAAGAACCGTGTCATTGATGCTTGTAGTCATTACTGGCATATTCAGCTCTCAATTCCCCTTGACAAAAACAATAGATAAGCATGCTGACTTTTTGTTTGTTTGTTTGTTTGTTTGTTTTTACTGCAGTCTCGATAGGTTTGACTTGAAGGGGGGTTCGTAAACACTGTAACCCAGGAAATTGCTCGTTCACAAGTTAATAACCACAAGAGGCAACAACGACAACCACGAAGAGTAACAAATAAGTCTGAACATTACAGATACGTATGTATGGTTTGACACATAATCGTCATAACTAGGGTAATTATTCATCTGCCTTAGCCTTAGCTAACTTTCACGAGAGTTAGCATGAGCTAACTCTTCTGTTAATGGCTTCCGCACTATCTTGACACGATGGATTAAAGTGTGTTGAATACCAACAATACAGCACAAATGGTTGTATCCACTCAGTCGTGTGTCGTGTACTTACTTTCAGGGGCAATGGGCTTCAAATATAGCCCACTCGTGACAAAGAATCCGGTATGAATTCGCGCTCGTAGTTTGTGGGACATTGGATTGTGGAATACTCTCTGGTGATTGGCGGAGAGGTCACCACGTCACCAGAAAAGGGCTATGAATGAAGTTGTATGTTTTTTTTAAAACGTGATTAAATACTTTTTAAATTTAGTTTTTATTCTTTAATAACCAAAGAAAGATTTGTGGTTAAAAAATCATGAATGACATCCTCGCTGTTTACCTTTATAAAAAGTTTTGCTACAGGAATTTCAATATCGCTCAACTATTACCTTCTAAATCATAGCAAACGTCATCCTGAGGAAAAGCATAAATACTTAACATTTTAAGTTGGCTGTTTCGCCCACACACTAATTTACATGGTTAATATTGCTAAAATAATTGTACGTGAGTGTACGTGCGCGTGCACGCGTGTTTGTTTGCGTGCGTGTACGGGCGCGCGCGAGGGAGCGCGAGTGCGTATGTGTGATGCACATGAGCAACGAATGGTGGGCAAGTCACTTTTAAATCCCACTGACATTTATTCATTTATTATGAAACCTTCGAATGCAAGCTTAGAACTCCACAAGGAATCACGATATCACACAAAAACATGCATCGCTTTTCCTTTTAACAAACGTTTCACAGCACAGATATGAGACTTATACAAAACTAAACGTACAGGAAAATATTTACTACATAATAAAAATGTACATCATATTTACATAATAAAAAGACGCGTTAGCGGTAAATACCGAGATATTTCATTGTAGGCTACATGCCTTTGAAGGACCTCATGCAGTAATTTATGCACAAAGAAGCAGCGTTTAAAACAGGGTTGGGTATCCTTTTTTAGAGGCCATTTCAATTGTTACAAAGCCCTTAAAAGCCACATTTACTAGAACATTCAAACAAATCATATGAACAATTGCGAGTTTGTGTTAGGTTTGTTTGTGTCATTTTTTTTATTTATTAGTTTTTGAAATTGTGTGATGTACCAAATCAATTGCTCATATATAAGCTGCAGGCTCCCCATCCCTGCTTTTGTGAAAAGATTTAAGTCGTGACATGTATTCTAATACTAAATCTGAATTTCCTTTCATATTGATGTTATAAAGCAATGTCATGCTGTATATACACATTTGGAATTATTCATTTTGACAACAACTGCTAAGCAAAAATTTATACACTTTTTTTATAAGGTGCACAGTGCAGCTTGTGTTGAGTTAATGAAACCCTTTGGGACACTGCAATCTGTACTCTAATGTTTTTAGAAATGCATGGCGTCGGGTTGGAATGCTCTTGCGCGTAGAACATATTAATTAGAAAGTTTCGATTTTACTTCACTTCCCCTCTAAGCAAGATAAACACATACTGCTTTTTAGTCTCTTTACCAATTTATAAAGGGTGACAAGAAAAATCATTATTTGTGCGTTCTTCCAGCTGTTATACAATGTGATGAACTTAAGATGACCAACACAGTACACCACATCCATAACCATAATGCAACTGTCAATCAAAAGTTTCCTCCCCTAGATGTCAATCTAGTATCAAGACTCTCATATGTGACCTGTGTTTATGGGGCAACTTGCTCTCTATCACCCATATCCAATATATATGTAAAAGAAAATCACTATTCGGCTGTTTTGTTTTCAATAAATACATTGACATATTATTAAATGTAACAAAACAAATAAAAAATAAATATTAGGGTCAGACCAATTGAGATTTTGCTTTTTAAATATAGAATTAATATAAATAAATTGTGGAGGGATTTATGGATACGGCATTTACCAAGTAGCGCGACCTCTGGTTGGTGACGTCTGGTTTGCGACTTCTGGGCTAGATCAATGAAAGAAATATGTGACTCTCGATAATTAATGTCAATGCTTGTTGGGCTGTATGTTGTCCACAGACATAAAACAGTACACTGCACTTCATGGGAAAAAATTGAAAGTTGTAAAATTACAATCATCTCAACTCTCAAACAGAGTTACTCCTGCAGGTGAGTGGAACCGAGGTGCGAGACACCTCCATGTGCACGGTGGACATGGGGAAGCGCTCACACTCCTCCTGTAGAGGGCGACAGCAGCAGTACTGGAGCACCTCCCTCACCTCCTGCCTGAAGTTGGAGTTAAGGAATCCGTAGATGATGGGGTTGATGCAGGTGGACGACATGGCTAGGAGGTGGCAGAGTGAGAAGAGCAAGTTGTGGTGGCACACGGGCAGCACATCGTGGTTCCAGTCGGACACGGCGTTGAAGATGGTGAGCGGAAGCCAGCATAGGGCGAAGGCCGTGATCAGGGCCACCAGCATGATGTTGATGCGACGGCTGTGAGTCATGCGCTGGTTCTCGGGCTTCCTGGCACGGTCCAGCATGTCTTTGCGGTGACGTAGGCGCACAATTACTCGGACGTAACACAGCAGGACAAGAATGAGGGGGCCGCAGTACTGGAAAAGCAACAGCCACGTGGTGTAGATCAGCCGGTGATGCTGGGAGGGCCAATGCTCCAGACAGGCCTCCATGTGCAAGGACGCGTAAAGGTTGTGAAAATTGAGAGAATCCGGAAGCACGGATGAGTTAGAAGGCGAGACGTAATGCGGGGGTGGCGTTTCGTGAAAGAGAGCAGACTGAGGCAAGATCGCGTTAGCGTAGGGCTCGTTCGTGAGCAACTGAAAGGCCAGGAAAGGCGAGGAGGTGAAGCAGGCTAGAATCCAGATGATAACAACGGCTGTGTAGGCTTGCGGGATACTGGGTTTCCAGCCGGCCGGATTAATGATGAGCTGGTGTCTCTCCAGGGCGATAAAAACAAGGGAGAGGATGGAAACGGTCACCGACATGCATTGAATAAAAGGCACCAGCCGACATAGCAGTGACCCAAACACCCAGTGGTCCATGAGCGTGTAGATGAGTGTGGAAGGGAGGCAGAAGACACACACCAGAATGTCAGAGAATGACAGATTACAGATGAAAATGCTGGTGACGTTGGCTTTCTCCCGGCACCGAGTAATTATGCAGATAAGGCCGACGTTGCCCACCAGGCCCAGCACCATTGTGATGCTGTACCACACCACCAGAAACGCCGTGAGGATGGGAGGCGTGTGACATTGCTCGTCGTGGCCCAGACCAGACAGGTCTGGGAGCAGAGTCTCGTTCGAGCGAGCCTCCTCCCATGGCAGCGGCCGCGAAGAGGACGTGCGGTTGAGGGGAGGCGCAGAAGGAGGGGGCTGGCTCTCCTCACTACTGAAGGACATATCGCCAGCACTTAAGGGTCACCAAACCCCAGGTTGAAGACACCCATCTCAACCCTTAGCAGGTTATCGGCATCTATGATGGACGGGGAAGAAAACAACATCACTCAAAGGTCAAAAGATCTATATCAGATGCATGGAGAAACAACTAAATGCAATTTCTATAACCTTTTTCTGGCTCCATCGCCAAAGCTTTATCACAGTCCATTGCATTTAGTGTACCATAAAGTAGATTCATGTAATCTGACCTTTAAACAGCAGCTACATAATCATTTGAACAGTCTACTAGCTCATTATAAGAAAAAGAGTGTCTCTTTCATTGCAGTGATGACCCAAGAGTGCCGTGTTTTGTGGTCCATAAAAAAGGAGTGGACCAGCCAAGACAGTATTTATAGTACAGGTTCCATTACTTTTTATGCTTAAATTCAATAATACAGCAAAACAGTGGTTGTCAATTTTTTTTTTTAACCCACTTGGTTCTCTGAGTACCACCATCATCACCAACATTCCAATTCTGTAATGTAACTAATTTAAACTAACTTCATTTGAAAAATAAAAGTCAAAACAAAATAAAAACCAACTATTACAATCTTGGTGGAAATGATTGTTAAATACAACTGAACTGCATTTTGGCAATCAATCTTCTCATGTACTGCTTGAGCCCACATGTTGCACCTCAAGTCTCGATGCAGTGCCAAAACAAAATACAACAATAACATATTTCCAAAAGAGGGCTTGATGGCTTACGACGCAACCAAGGTTCCGCACCCCTGCACTAAAGGAAGATTTCACACAACTATACGTATGCCATCTCGCACAGTACACTTGCTAATCCATCTGGATAGTATGTGACATATTTAATCCCTCAGTCAGGGTGAGCGTGAAAGGCATGATGACAGTCAACGGACTGTGCTCACAGCGCCGGCAGAGACTTCTGCTTTCCAAGTCGCACAATGTAGCGTGTGTCAAAACAAAAGGGCATGACATTGTCAGAATCCTAAAAATGGATTGTCGATGTCTCCCCCAAAACATTTGCCGTGTAAATCCTCCATGGCACATACAATGAGCTTGTCATTTTGCATTAAAGGCCCGTACGAGTCGCTATCAGTCACTTCACAGTGCATCATTACTAACGCACGGTGTCAGCGTGTTGAGTGAGCTGCAGGCGAGGTGGCAGAACATTGATGTGGCTACACCACAAAAAAAAAAAAACAACAACCAAAAAACGTCATTACAGAGCAGATGGAGTAAGTCCTCAAAAAAAAAATCACTGCGCTAACAATGTAACACTCTTGGAAGCACAGCTAAGTCTGTCGTTTAGTATTTGAGAGCAATGTGACCTGGCACCAACCACCGTGGCCACTGTATTCTTCCTCTCATTTAAAGCATCGTTAATCACCAATCAGCCCACAATGACAGAAAGTTAAATAAAGATAAATGATGATGAATTTCTGATGAGGATAAATGACCCCCCCCCCCAAACATCCGCACACCCACTTTGTTGCATCGCTTGTGGAACCCATGAGTTAGTGCGGCATGCATTTTTAATCTAATTTCATTTTAATTGGCACTGGCACCAGTGTGGGTCCCTTGATGGCTCTGATTACTTTACACCAACGGCTGTAATATCAAACACTATCATGACAGGTCAGTTTTGTAGGACTACAATTATGTATTGGTTAGAGGAATCAAGAATAAAAAAGTTGATCTGCTTAGCTCATAAAAGAGAATATTGCTACAATTAAAAAATTGATCAGAATAAGACTCAATTCAGGGATAAAAATGAATCAAATCCTATAAATGATCAAATCCATATTATTTGTCAGCTCACATAACACATCCATCACAGTGCAGCAAATGAATACGACAATAAAATAAAATGAACTATCGACCAAAAGTTAGACATTAATTGAAGAGAATGGATTTTTTTTATTGACTGCACCTTTCCAATTATAATTTATTTTTGTGATTACAGTCATACAAAAGACCAAGGACCACAAGTAGCCTGCAGGCCTATTCTAACAATAGTGAGATGGTCCAATTTTTCACGTTTTTACACTAAAATAAAATAATAAAACAACACAAGTTACAAGTGAGTTGTGTTGCTATTCTCTCTTTTATCAAACTTTCCTCAATTCAAAAATGACAATTAAAAAAAGTCGTATATTTAAAAGGTCAACATTTTAGTGTATGACTAAAGCACAGCATTCATGAAAACAAACGGCTGCAGTGACAATAAGATGATTTTACATAAATGATTTCAACAAATTTGTTCTTCAAGAAGTATGGATGCAGCTGGTAGCCCTTCGGCTTAATCAGTACCCAAGAAGTAGCTGTGGGATCCAAAAAGATCAGCGACCCCAGCGACAAGATATAAAATAAAGTGCCAAGGTAGATTTTTTTTTTATATGTAGCGGCTGTAACAGAAATCTTTCAGTTATTGGTATTTTGTCATATACTGTGAATTGTGCTCACAATCAGCACACCCCGCACCCTCATTGCACGACTTATATCTGTGAATTCATGTGCACACACGTGTCTAACTCTTCCTCTCAGCATTTCCACATGCATGCTCACCCAGTGATGCTATTCACGTGCTGGATGTCCCTCCTCCCCTCATGCATGAAGATGTGGGATAACAGCAGTCGACCAAGTGCTTGACCCAAGATAATGATCCCAGCCTCATTATTCACTGCTGGGGTTTATTGTGTGTGTGCTACAATCCTTGCAATTAGCCCACCACACTTTCAAATTGTATCTTTTCATCAGAGTACGTGTAACTTGTTGGAAATCTAAGCAGCAAGTGTGTGCATATTCTTGGAAAGCATTCCTTCAAATGCTGCCTTACTGTTGGAGAGAAACAGCCTACATGTGCACATGCATCTACTTATTTTCTTAAACTCTCTAACTGCTTCAAAAAAAAAAGAAAAGATGAAAAATAAAAATTCTGATCATCTACCAGAAAGATAAGCACGATCATATTTTGTTTGGAAAACAAAACAAAACAAGGACTCACATTTTGGATTTGATGCTCCAAGCAGGTTTGAATCCAAAGACGGGAGTTGGAAGGAGGCGAGCATCCTGAAGAGTGTAATGCCTGAGTGTGAGGCAGAGCTGATAGGACTTTGGCTATTATTGGGCTGAAGGAGCCCTCTGGGTTGCTGAGACCCTCGGTGCGCCGAGCTCTGCTGGCACACTGTGGTGACTATATTCAATTGCATGCTTGAAATGACACGTGCTGCAAAATTGGAAAGCATTGGATGTTACAAGAAAGAAGCAGGTAAAATGGATGTGCACGGAGGGCACCCACAAATCTTTCAGTTTTTGAAATTACCCAACACTCTTTACCTCTTTACCTCTGCCAACTGAAGACTTTATTTACTGGTGCAAGGAAAGAATATTATGGTGTGATGTAATCAAAACAGTGGTGCCTTGAGATACGAGTGACTCAACCTTTTTTCAATACAAACCTTTGTTCAATCCATTTTTTTTTTGCTTTGACTCGCAATCTCAAACATAACTACTTCACATTACGCACAAATTTGGCAGATTAAATGAGGGAATAATTCTTCAAAAAAGAATCTTCAAGTTTATGCAAGCATACCTACGCTACCACAATATGGAAAACGCCATAAATAGATGTCTAACGAATAGCATGAATAGTCGATTTTCCGAACACTTTGAGCAGCCGGTATTTGTACACAAATGATGGCGCAACATATGTAGACAGGCAATAGAACATTTCTTACATGCATATACATATAACGTATCTTAGATACAGCGCTATATTTCCTCATTAAAATGAAAAAAATGAATGTTTTGAGATAGCCACTAAAGTAGTATATACATTTAGTATGTTATAGTAGAAGTGCAGGTATCTTAAGTATATTATAAAAAGTATATGTTGGCAGTACTATGAAACTTCATTTGGCAGTTACATAAACATTCAACCATCTTAAAGACCATAGTTTGCTTTTATAGTTGACATGTGCGAATAAGTAGCCTAGCACATCTATCTTTGAATTCGAGTGACGCACTTGCAGTTAGGACTAATTATGCAGGAAAAATGTGAGTGTGTGTGTTTGTAAAACACAGTGCATGTAAAGGGATAAACACAAATTGAAAGCTAATTTATCCACTGTGGGGCACATGAGGGACGAATCGAGCTTTCAATCACAGGACACAAATAGCTACGCTCCTGCTGTAACACATGCCTTATGCTGGTTGTCATGGCAACCCACCTTTTGGAGGGGTTTTCCAAAAAAAAAATCTTTGATCAACATCAGTAGCATGTAACAGGAACCACATTAGTTTGCAGCAGGGGAGAATAGACTAGGGATGGATAACGTGAAAGCTCTATTTGCAAAACATGTTCTATATTTTATTCTAAATAAATAGATAAGCATAGTCTAGATAGCCATTTGAGTTGCATTACAAAAGATCCACTATCCTAACACAAGAGTAGTGGTTGAACCGAACAACAAAATAACCACACATTGTGCAAAAGGCTCTCACATATCCAAAATTGCTGAACAAGAAAACATCATTAAGTGGATTTTCACAAAATTCAACTCACTCAAATATTATTAAGGTACTATGTTTGCCCTGCATTCTGTTCCAAATCTAAAAAAAAAAAAAGCCATTCCATATAGAATGTTTATCATTGTTTTTTTAAATAATTGTGGGGCTTTGTAAAAAAAGTAAAAAAACAAAACAAAACATCTTTATACTTTATATTTTTTTCATTGAATGTGAATCATGAGGATAATCTGTGTGGTTGAAGGCTGCATGTTGCCTATCCCTGGAACAGATGTTGGAATCTTTGGGCACACTTCCACATGTTGTCACACTGCATTTGCGCACCTGTCACGACAGCCTTTTTAGAGCTTCTCGCCATTCTCGGCAGGAATTGTATGTTTTATTCATCGGCTGGTGACATGCAGAAAAATATCAGTAAAATCCAACCAAGCATGCAACGCTCCTCTCTGTCTCTTTGCCACCCTCGCTTGGTTTCATCTGACCTCTTTCTCCAGACTCTACACTGTAAGAGACAAATTAAAGAAACCGAAACCAGTTAAGTAGTCCGTGCAAGGTGCAGACGGAAATATGTAACTCTACTGTAAAACATTGATGTCCATTGATATATGCTGTCCTATAAAAGAGAATTGACTGTTATTGCCATGGCAACAAGACATCACCTGCTATAGCACTTAAATTTCAGCAGTCCAGCAAGAGCACCTATAAGGGGGTTTTAACACTATAGCAGTGCTTACATTTATATTAGATGTCCATCATTCGCACAAAGTTTGTTGCACATTTAATTTATCTGTGAAAATACACAGGCAGAATGAAAGAAGAAATTTAGCAACCACATGGTGAGTTTTTAAAGCTTTGCAAGGATTAAATGCGGCAGAGACTAGAGGTTCCAAATCCACACACTGTTTGGATCAATACCCCTAAAACGCTTTTTTTTTTCTCTGTAATTGGTCTTTTGAAAGCAATATTTTTTTATTTGCTTGCTTTCTCCTCTAGAGAGAAAAGCTATACCTTGACGCTAACTGCTCAAGAATAAAGAGAAAGCTCAACAAACTTTCATCAGCAGATGCCAGCCGAAGCTGGTCAACGCTTTTTAGAAATCTTTCACACATAAAATTATTTGTATACATTTTTAATTAATCCAAAAATGATTTAAAATCAACTTTATATAACAAAGCAAAAACGGCAATTACTAAAAAAGCAGTTAGTATAAAATATAAAAATTCGCTGCTGTTGTAAACATTGGATAGCTCAGCCAAAAGGCCTTCAGATTATCACTTGCATTGCAAATAAAAACTAATTTCAAACAATCACATTAAATGCATATTTACAATCGCATAGTTGTTTTTCTTAATCCTGACAAAGTAAACATTTATTTCCTCCCGAGTCGCTGACGTGAGTAGGTAGGGTACAGCTTTCGCTCTCAAAATCCATCGCAATACATTACAAAAATAAATTAGTGCGTCAATGAAGAAAACAAAGCTCTAACTGAACAGGAAGAAGCTTCTTTGGTTGCATAAACTGCATTTTTATAAAGCGTGACTTAACTGTGTGAAACCCCATACAACGTTTCCCACATGAATGGATAAATGGGATAAAGCGGAATACCACAGTGGTAATAAACTATAAGGCAAACCCATACTTGTGCATTCCATCCAGAAAGTGTTCAGTACATGCAAACCCTAAGGCACCATTATATCATGTGCAAAAAAAACCCCCATCTTATTTGCAGTCTGTACGCGTACGACAACATCCGTCTCCGTCTACCCAATTTGCGTCTTCATAAAAGCAGGTTTGCTGAAGGGCCAGTCGTACTGGTTGGGGACGGGTCCGTTCACATTGCACTCAAAGAAAGAGAACATGGGGAACCAAATCCGAGCCCTCCGGCTCTGCTGATAGGCGCGAGTGTTGGCCAATGTGTGGTAATAAAGGAAAAGACGCGTGGTGATGTAGAAGGCGATGAAGACATCGATGGAGTAGTGTTCGTGCGCTGCCAGGATGAAGAAAATCCCAAAGAGGTTCAACACCCAGGAGATGGTGTGAATTAAATTCCATGTTCTTGGAGTGTCTACCAAAAACAAAAGTCGAGGACATTATTGCAAGGGTTTTAAAATTGTAACTTAATCAAAATAGCAAACAACTTACTTTCATTTGCCTATTCAAAGCCCAACTTAGTGTAAGTCAACACCGCATGCGAAATAAATGAATTTAATTAATAACACACCCATGAGTCAAACTTTTAGCGCTGTGCTTTGAGTCAGTCTCACATACACCATCTGGCTGAATGTAAACAGTCAGTATCACACCAAATATGTGTGATTCAATCACTAAAAACAGCTCCCCCTCAATACTATTGATTCAACATTTCAATTGAGTTCATATGGTGTTTTTTCTGTCTTGAATTTCCAATTAGATGTTACTTTACATCAAAATTGTCAATTTGTGTGGTTCAATGCTACCTTAACTCTTTAATAAATGTCACAAATGTCGAGACAGAAATGTAAATACAGAGGTTAAAAATAACTAGCTGAGCGAGAGTGAGTGATTTTGACACCCATTAAGGGAGTTCAAATATGTTTTCACTGGATTTTAATTGCTAATTATCAAGCTTTTATTAGAAATTCAAGTAGTTAGTTATTAAAGATTTGCATCTTCAGAACAAATGGTTTCCAGATGGATCGGCACAAGGAAGACATAATTACGTGCATGTTTGTTTTCATTGATTAACAAAAAATCAATACTTTTTTTTTTAATTCTTTCATACCAATATATCACTCCTCAAATGTTTGTGGTTAATCCCAGAGTGTGACTAAAACCAAATAAATCAAAAACCAAGGCCATGTTTCCTATGGGAAATAATGAAATCTGATTCATCTGTTATGGTCTGGAATCTCGGCAATGACGAATATTAAGAAAAAGTACATTTTCTGTAGAATAACTATAGTTTTATGTATGGAAAACTGTTTTAAAATATTTAACAAAATTGTATCTTTATTAAAGATTCTTGATGGCGTATGGAGGATGGAAATGAGGGGAGAGAAAGGAGCCATTGTTGTACTTTTTTTTACCATTATGAAAAAGCCTGGCACATAGCACGAAAATAAAGTTTCTTTGCCTCTGTTCTGTCCATTAATTGGAATGTATAGTCCGCATTGTTTCATTTGTTTATAAAAATGTACCCCCCCCCCCCACACACACACACACACAAGCCTCTCTATCCGCAGCTGAGTAAATAAAAACCCACAGTACTCTTTGCATAAACAAGGCAAATACTTTCAAATTATTCCACTCACATTCTGTCACAAAAAAGTTGAGCAAGGTAATGACGACCGTGTGTCCGCTGAACATGTAGTCTCCACACGTTTGGACGCCGGTGAGAGTCATACCGAATCCGACCCAGATTGTCAGCACCCTCTTTATCTTTTCCATCGAATCATCGTACGTCTGAGAGAACAGAAGAACCTAGTTAGCAGCAGTCATGCGGTGACTCACAGCCGGAGCGGCAGATCCTCAGGCGACAATTCACTAAATCTCTAATCCGAGTCGACAGAACGCGCATGGAAACTTCTCACCTTGCTGGCACACTTGAGGTGATGGCCAGGCACGGAGAGCGAGGTGACGAACATGGTGCAGCAGCGAA
Source organism: Syngnathus acus (assembly GCF_901709675.1). Taxonomy (NCBI): domain Eukaryota; kingdom Metazoa; phylum Chordata; class Actinopteri; order Syngnathiformes; family Syngnathidae; genus Syngnathus; species Syngnathus acus. The sequence goes on from NC_051100.1 coordinate 7,609,530, forward strand.
GTAAAAACACAGTACCCATGAGAGAAAACAGCCGCCTAATGAGAATCGACCTAAATGCAACACAAAGTAAGGTTGGCAGGAGACAGACAAAACTGCATTTGATTATCACCTCGACCAAGTACGAAGGCGTGATAACCGAAAGATTGTTAACCGTATGATAAGTGTGTGTTGGAGCCAAAATGGAATGAACTTCTCAGATGACACCAACTGCTTATCGTATTGAATTGATTATAGTATCTGTGACTTTGAGTGTGTATGGCTTTAAAGAGCATTGTCTGGCTGTTCTGTGATTTGAAAGTTTTATGGCTTTGGCAGGCAGCTCAAGTAAATGTGCTTATTTTGTGTTTATTGTATTTATTTTATTATGTGTTTATTTTTATTGTTTTTTATTCTTTAAATCATGTTTTCTTACCGTTAGTTCGATAAAGAAATTGAATGTGCTTGGGTAGCCGTGTCTATTTTTGGCAATAGGTGTGAACAAATAATCAAATTCAAATCAACATTGAAATTTTTTCAAATCACAAAGGTTACAATTTGGGGTGGGGGGGCAGCTTCATTTTGGTTGACAGGTGTTAAATTGAACCCTCAATTTCTCCACCCTGTTAGTTTTAAAGCAATCGTCACCATCCAAAACTTTAAGATATGCGGCTGGCATCATCTAATTATCCAAACGTAGGATGCCAGTTGAGGCAATATCCCGCTTGGATAGGTTCTGTGTAAAAGGCACAGGCGGAGAATTGCTTCTTTATGGCAACTTTGTGGATTCCTACATTCCGTAAAGATGATTTTGTGGAGAGGGAGAGAGAAGGCATTCAATTTTCAAAACCATATAGAGGAGACTTGATCCTTTCTTTTCCCCATTGAGTCTCAATGGAAGTATTACCCCTATATTTTGGGAGTCCTATCAGTCTAATCCTAACGTGTTTTGCCATTCCCTATACGACAGAAAGTAGTAACAAACAGACATACCAACCATTCCCCCCCTCGAGTTAGAAAAATACATTCCAATCAGTATTTTTGGAGTCAAGATAAGACTCCATAATGATACCATACACATAATCACATTTTATAACGTGTTGTAAAATTGTTTGTGTTGATTTATGACGTTTTCTTGTTCTTGCATTAGAACGCAAGCTCCAACTGCAATGTGCAAAAATACGGCAACACTTCTGTTAGTGGGATCGATTTGATTTCGAAATTGGTCCAGTCCTGTCACCTTTCGTCGCTCGAGTTGTGTTAAATTGCACAGACGTTTGTTGATGTTAAAGGCGCTCTTAGAAACAATTCTTGGGGTTAAGATTTTTATTTGTTGTTTTGTTGTGAGAGAAGTTATCTACTGCCTGATTGTGCATGCTGTTGAGTAGAGAAATTGCCACTCGCCACACAAAACACAAAGACAGCGCTGTGATTTCTGGTGCCTGACTGTGCTTCCCTGTGTGCTGTTTTGCAGTATTTGCTGTGTTCGCTTGGGTAACATTAATAGTACTGAGTCATACTTTGGAGAAACATTATGATGGGTGGAGCTGAGTGTTACCTGTGTTTATGAAGCAACAGGATAAACATTAGCATGGAGCACAAGATGAGGCCACAGGTTTCAGCCATTGCAAAAGCCCAAGGGATTCTCGGAACACTGTCAGGGGTTAAAATACATTTGTGTCAGCATGCAGATTAGATATGGGGCCAAGGTGCAGATGAACTATCAGGGTGCATGGAGAACTGATACCTGTCCAAGAAAATGTCAGGAAGCGGGGGATACGTCCTCATGTCTGGTACACGCTCGTGTACGATGACCATAACAAAGGAAGTAAAGCCAAACACGAAAAAGACATAAATGACACTTAAGATGGTCTTCCACACTTCCGGGTCAAGCCTTCCGGCTTGGCGCTGCCGACATCTTCCGTTAGAGTGTGTGTGACACAGCGTCGCTCCGGAGCCGCATTCGGCTCGAGCGCCATTCCTCTGTCGGAGCTCAACGCCATTCCCAGAGAAGTCGCCTCTGTCGCATCGCCACTCGGCAGCCGCGCTAGGCCGCAGTGGGAGACTGTCACTCTGCTGGAGACCCAGCTCTTCCAGCTGGGCTTGGTTCTGTCTTTGGAGCTGGCGGAGTGATATGGCCAGCCTCTTGATGTCCCCCAGCACAGTGAGGCTCAGAGGAGGCCCGCGTAGGTCGGCCTCAGTCAGAGCCAGAAGACTGGGCCCGTCCAGGCGGTGGCGATTGCAGAGCAGATCCACATAGTCGGCGAATCCTTCCTCCTGCAGCCAGTGGGCTACCTGCTTGTAGCTCCAAGAACTCACACAGCTCTCTGGTGCCATGCCACTGCAGAGAGACGCACAAAGACCGACTCCATGATATGATAGATGCTTTGAAAGCTCAAACCTTCACCACTTGAAAGAAACAACAGGTTCGTTACATCACTCAAATGATGTCTCTTTTTGACCACTTTTTGTATCATCCTACTCTGGTCAGATGTTCCCTTCCTGGTACTGATATGCATTCAGATTAAGTAAACTGTCCTTGTCCTTTAACCTGCAGATCAGACAAACAGAGCGTAGTCCGTTGAGCTCCTCCTTCCTTCCGGCTCAAAGGTCAACCAGACCTGCCAAACCTGAACAGATCAATTACAATTCCACATGCTGACAGGCAGCACTGTACACAAAGTCAACACGTGGCAGTACACCTTGTCATTCTTCATTATGTGTTTACTTTTTGACATACATTTTACTGTGACAGCTGGTTTGTCAAGGCAGGAATCATATTAAGATGCAATATCATCTCGGTGTTAATTTTGGCTACAAAGAAATTGACTGTAAGGTCATTTTAACATGTTTTTGAGAGACAAAACCGCAGACTGGGCTTTCCAACATTTCTCTGTATTAAGTTCATTGGGAAATTCCATGTTAACAGTCACACTCCAAATGATGTCACATGACGCAACCATCTGAAAAACAACAACCCTAACCCAAAAGACTGAACAGTTGATAAGACAAAGTAACTTCAAGAATGGCCTGTTCTAAATTCCTTGTAATTTATCACCAAGCATTTCTAATCAATTAAACACATCTCATCTCTTATTTTATCAGTGGTTGACCTGATGTAACCACTAATTTTCCCTTGGGTGGCTTGATGGATAAATGAAATGCCAGCTATCTAGAGAGAACATTCCAAATTCATTTAATTAGAAAAAGAAAAAGAAAAAAGTTTGCCTGGGCAAATATTCTTTCCGGCAATTCAGTTGAACTCCTACAAATGTTCCCATGTTGATTTAACCATTCCATTTAGAGTACCAGATAAAAAGCAAACCCTCCCAAACCTCTGGTGTAACAAGCGTAAAGTGTCAAGTAAGCTTCTTTTGCTCGTTTTAGTCACACACTGATGCACAAGACCTGCTGAGACTCACTTGCACAATATGGGCCTTTCAGCCTCTACAGCAAATTATAAGATAACTTCTGATACTGTAAATGACAAGAACTGCAACAACACTCCGAGGGCTAAACAAATTAAACAGGGCAAAGTCATTACGAATACAGTAATGTGCAGTACATCGCAATACACAACAATGTGAAGCTAAACAAAATGAAACCAAACAATAATGTGAGATCAATAGTTTGCAGGTGCAAATAAAAAAAATCTTTGGTAGGAAGTCGAAGTAATTTTTCTTACCATAGAACCACAGTTAGTGCTTGTGTCAGAGAAGGGAGAAGGAGGAGGTGAGCTGCCTTCCTTTCGCATTGCAGGAGTGATTCATGTTTTCGTTTTTCACAACTGAGCAACGAGAAACAGGAAGTTGCAATAACCAACAACAGCAGACAAGAGGAGCACCAAGCGAGTCTTGAAGGCTGTGTCTCAGGCGCACTGCAACCTGTTGGCCAAAGAGGATTTGTGCAGAAACAGGGCCCCTCTCTCTCTCTCTCTCTCTCTCTCTCTCTCTCTCTCTCTCTCTCTCTCTCTCTCTCTCTCTCTCTCTCTCTCTCTCTGTATATATATGTATATATCCTATTTATATTTATAGATAGATAGATAGATAGATAGATAGATAGATAGATAGATAGATAGATAGATAGATAGATAGATAGATAGATAGATAGATAGATAGATAGATAGATAGATAGATAGATAGATAGATAGATAGATAGATAGATAGATAGATAGATAGATAGATAGATAGATAGATAGATAGATAGATAGATATACCCATCTGTTTGTCTTCATGCACAAAAAAGGCCGAACAGATTTTCAAACAAACATGACGCTTCACAAATTTCTCTCAATTAATATTTTTTAACCGTCTGGATTTAATTGAACTTCCGTTTTATGGAGTGCTTTTGTTTTGAAACTTAATGAACAGTAAAAGTGTTGACTGAAAACAACCCCGTAAACGCCAGACGGCCAACCTGTCTTTGGCAGTCAAGTGGTGTAAAAGAGCAACACAGCATGTGAGTGTTTTAGTTTGGGGTTTCAAAAACAAAATCTTTCTCTTGGTCATGAGCGTTGTTTCAGCAGTGAAACGTGACACTGAAGACTCCAGGAAGGATAACGAGAGAGAAGATTGCACGGAGGGTCAGTTTTCAACAGAGATTTCTCTCCAACAACTGGTGGAGATTTTACATGCAGCGCCTCGCTCTTGTCGTCATGGAGACGAGGTGTGGCCTAACCTCTATCTGGGAGATATGTGAGTATGCAAGCCTTATGTGTCAAATGCTAAAAGCAAAACAAAATAGAAAGAAAGAAATGTGTAGATGACTTTTGGGATTTTTATGTAGGTCCATGTCTCATGACAAATTTGAACTGTGGAAGCTGGGCATCACTCACGTGCTTAATGCATCACATGGTAAACTATGCTGCAAAGGCAACGACGACTTCTATGGAACCACGGTGAAATACTACGGTGTGCCAGCCAATGATCTACCCACTTTTGACCTTTCACCTTTCTTCTACCCCGCTGCTGCCTTCATCGACCAGGCTCTGACGTCAGGAGGTAATGTGTGATGCTGCTGTGAAAGCCTGTCAATATTTGAAACAAGCTCCTATAAATTGTCTCTATCCCAAGGAAGGATTCTGGTGCACTGTGCTGTAGGTGTGAGTCGCTCAGCCACCTTGGTTCTTGCCTACCTGATGATTCACCATCATCTCGATCTCCTGTCCGCCATAAAGTGCGTGCAGCAGAAGCGCTGGATCTTTCCAAACAGAGGTTTCCTGCAGCAGCTTAGGCACCTCCAGCAAACCCTGCAGAGAAAAGCAAAGACAGTGCCGTAAATAAAAATATATTTAATAGCCTACTGGTTCACTGCTTTGCACTGCTGCTGTGACCCCAGCGTCACTTGGCCATCATAAAACGTCAAATAGCTACACAGTGCCAAATAAAGAGCAAGTGAGTTAATTTTGGAGGCCGGCAACGTCCATAGAAGCAGCTGCTAGTGTCCTTCAGTGAGCAGCGAGCAGCCTTTGGCAGGGAATTCTCTCTCTCTCACACACACACACACACATGGACACACACACACACACACTCACACTGTTGTGGTCCTTGTGCCTGCGAGGAGATAATGTCAGGGCGCAAGGAGCAACCGGACTTGGCGCTCATTAAACAACTTGAACTCGTTCTGGATTCCTGCACACTGGAGCTCACTGCTGTGGATGAAGTGTGGCCAAACCTCTACATAGGAAACATGTGAGTCACGCCTCAGTCCAGTGCAAGAAGGGCACTTTGGAGTCAACCTAGATATTAAATTAATAATAGCGAGAGAGAGACATTTGAAAAAAAAAAAAAATAGCATTGCAAATGGCTCAGTGTAAATATATTATAAATAGATTCTCTACAACTATTATCATAATGATAAATAAATAATAAATAAACAAACAGTACTCGTGTTCTCCTATACTTTTCTAGAGCTGTTGCACAAAATAAAAAGACCTTATCCAAGCTGGGCATCACTCACGTTCTGAACGCAGCTCACTCCAAGCAGGGAAGCATCGGGGACCAACGTTTCTATGGCGACGCTTGCATTTACTTTGGCATACCAGCAGAAGACTCAGACCACTTTGATGTTAGCCGGTACTTCAAACCTGCAGCCGACTTCATCCACAAAGTCCTAAAGAACAACCAAGGTGAGCACGTGTCACTCACTCTCTCCATTTGTAATCTCGCATTTGGCTTTCTCCCTGCAGGGAAGGTTCTGGTACATTGCATTATGGGTGTAAGCCGCTCAGCAACCCTGGCGCTGGGCTACCTAATGCTGTGTCAGCGTCTCTCCCTCCACGATGCTCTGAGGCACGTCGTGCAAAAACGAGCCATTTATCCTAACCGGAACTTCCTGATGCTCCTCCACAAACTGGATGAACAGTTGGCATTTAAAAGGAGGTTGTGTCCCCTCCTTTGAATGAACACCTCGATTGTTTTCACATCCTTTCTGCTGACTCCTCAACAGACATCACGTAAGGACAACATTTCAGGGGATGTTTTGAATTTCTATATTTCTCCATCCTTCACATAACCCATGAAAATATCAACAACTTTGTCTTTCTCAATTATGAATGTATATATTAATAAGGCACACTCTGTTTGTTTTTAACTGCACATACTAACTTTAACTATAGTTTGTCGTTGATGATCATATCAATTGTAATAAACATCCTGTAAAAAAAATCATCAAAAAACTACAAATTAAATCGTATCACTCATTTAGAAATCATCTCTATTAAACCAAAACCATTCAACTGTTTTTCGATTAGTTCATAGTCATATTTCATATTCATAGTTCATATTTTGATTAGCCATATTCCCAGAATAAAACATCATAAATATAAGATCAACAACACAATTCTAATTTAGAGAAATCATATATTTTATGAACATGAATGTTCAATTTGCATACTGTATGACTATTAAATATCACATCACATTACAATAGCATTTAAAGTGATTAATAATGATTGTTTAATAAACAAAATATTTGATATCATGAAATTATTTTGTTTACTGTATATAAAGATTGCCACATACAATGGTGTTCAATCTGCATTATTATTAAAAAATATTAAAATGATAAAATGATTAGTTGTTATTAAAGTGAATTATTAGTTAAAATGGCATTAATACATTTGATTAACTACATAGTGTTTTCAGTAGTGCCTAAGGCTAAATGTAGGTCGTAGCAGTAGAAAAGATCACAATTAAGTGGATAAGATAAAAATAATGAATAAAATCATTTAAAATGCCACCAATTAATTAAAAAAAGTGATCAAAATGTGCTATCTGATGCTAAAAATAGAGCATACAGTACTGGTAAATGTCAGTTCTTCTCCAAAGAGAGCAGCACTGTTCCCCATAGAGCAATGGTTCTTAACCTGGTTTCGATCGAACCCTAGTGATTCGGTGAGTGGGTCTCAGGGGTTTGACAGACCCTCCACTGCGAAGTTAAATCAGTGTCCATGTCTACAAATGTTGCGCCAGCCTTCACGCCATCCTCCTTATTTTTGTCAACTGAAAAAAATGATGTGAATTCATGAGCAAATTATAAAGCGCATGTCTGTGTGCTAGACTTGAATGTCTCAAAGGGATCCACCACATCAACACCCCTCTGCAACAGAGCTCCAGGAGCTGCTGCTAAAAGACAGACCACCCACAGCACATGTCAATCAAGTGTGGGCCAACCTTTAAATTTGCAATTATTATGTGTGCTCATGCATACACACACATGAGTATTGGCTTAGTGATGAGCCCTGCTTTTGGTACCTGGTCTCCAGTGGGGGACTAACCCATTTTACAGTCATCAACATCATAATATCACCACACTAAAAATAAAACCCATCAATAGCAGCTTACAACTGTGTCATTTGGAGCAGTTCAGGTGTGTAACTTCTCCAAACAGGTCTCAATGAGCTGTCATTGGACCTTACACACTTCCCTATAATCATTTTGCATACCATGTTTTGGACTTGGAAGGTTTCCAGTGACCGCTGGTGTCATTCTATACATGAGGTGTCACAAGGTTCCAAGCAAGTTTGCGTGTCACGCTGACGGGGAGTCACGGCAGGCAGCGGCCTAAAAATATCACGCGAAACACAAAGAGAGAAAGGTTAGCAGGTGTCTTTATGCCCATTGGGAAGGAAGACAAGTCCTGCTTGGAAACGGATCAGAAATTTTGGACAACTATATGACAAGTAAGTAATAGTGGAAGTGGTTTTCTGCTCCATATTCAGCTTCGGACACAACTAAAGTTAATGATCGAACCTTAAGTGGGTTAAATGTTTTGGGCCATTTGAAATAGTTCCTCTATATGACTAAAAAACATTTAACTGTAAATTAAGTTTAGATCATACCGCACCATTTTTGTACTGCAGTAATTGAGGGATTGTTTGATTTTATTATCATACTTCTTATATTACATATTTTTGGTGTTTACAGGTGAATCATGTCCTCCTGTACGGTAAAATCAAGAGGAAAGAACCCTTACACAGCTTTTCAAGTGGACCCAAACAGTGATTACATCACACCCGGTACCCTAGATCTGGAGCAGCTTTTCTGGACCGGCACAAGCGTTCAATATGCACACTTCAATCAAGTCTGGCCCAATGTCTTCATTGGGGATGAGTAAGTCTAAGTACTGCTGGAATTATTCTTAAAAACAAGAAAGGAGGAAAAAAAAAAAAAAAAGACTTAGCTGTATGTGTTGCTTGGGAACAGAAAGACGGCTCTGGAGCGACCTGGTCTGAAGAAACTGGGTATCACGCATGTGTTGAATGCTGCAGAGGGGAAGTACAACAATGTGCTGACTGGCGCAGAGTACTACACAGGCATGAACATCCAATATTTTGGAGTGGAGGCCGACGACAAACCCACGTTTGACATCTCCCAGTTCTTCTGCCCGGCGACACAGTTCATCAGCGAGGCCCTGAGACAACCACAGAGTAAGGGCACTTCTTGAATGAGTTCATATATATATATTTTAAGTCTTTAATATTGAATTTAAAGACAACTGAACCTTACTCTTTATGCACAGAATATTTGACAAAATGGAATCAAGATTCATCCATCGACCACAAGCATTGTTAGTTTTCTTCTTTTGACGTGTTCCAGACAAGGTGCTGGTGCACTGCGTGATGGGTCGCAGCAGGTCAGCGTCACTGGTTTTGGCCTACCTGATGATGGCGCAAGGCTTAACTGTGGTGGACGCCATCGAGCATGTGAAACAACGCCGTTGCGTCCTGCCCAACCACGGTTTCCTCAAGCAGCTCAGAGCTCTGGACATCACATTGCAAGAACAGAAATTGAGACTAAAACAACAAATGACAGAAGATCAACAGTCTTAATTAGGATCCGATTTCAAAATAATTGAATATAAATATAATGAATACAAATAAGAAGGAGCATGAGATTGAGACTTCAATGTGAGTACTGTGAAGTAAACAATGAAATGTCTTGATGCATCTCAAGTACATTTGAAAGTGTTATTAGCAAGGCAAAGTAAAACAAAAACTGTGGAAGAAAACACTTCTTATCCATACTTTATTTTACATACTTCATATCCAACACTTTATTTTTTCATTTTCTTTATCCACATGAACATGAAAAGCTGAACAAAACCCTAAACACTAATAAAAACTAAGCAACTTTCCTTGAATGCGACTTAAAACTAATTACAGGTAAAAACCACAACTAAAACCAAAATAAACATCAGGTATAATGAAAAATACAAAACTATTATAATCCCAATCAAAATCTACATACAATAGAATTATCATTGATGCATAAACTCATAAAGTCTGTTCAAATAGAAGGTGAGAACTTCATGTATCACTGCTCATCTCCCCAACACACTTGGAATTCTCAATAGAGACTCTTTGGCAACTTACTGAGCAGGCAGTAAGGTTAGGTGTGGGTTCCTGTGTGCTTGATTAGGCTTACCCTGTCGGAGAATACTTGACCACAAACTGAGCATGAAAAAGGTTTCTCACCAGTGTGAGTTCTTGTATGATTTTTTAAGTTTACCTTCACTGAAAATCTTTCCCCACAAACTGAGCATGACAAAGGTTTCTCACCCACCAGTGTGAGTTCTTGTATGATTTATTAAGTTTACATTCACTGAAAATCTTTCCCCACAAACTGAGCATGAAAAAGGTTTCTCACCAGTGTGGATTGTTGTGTGCCTTTTTAAGTTTCCCTTCACTGAAAATCTTTTCCCACAAACTGAGCATGAAAAAGGTTTCTCACCAGTGTGGATTATTGTGTGCCTTTTTAAGTATCGATTCAGAGAGAATATTTGGCCACAAATTGAGCATGAAAAAGGTTTCTCACCAGTGTGGATTGTTGTGTGCCTTTTTAAGTTTACCTTCACTGAAAATCTTTTCCCACAAACTGAGCATGAAAACAGTTTCTCACCAGTGTGGATTGTTGTGTGCAGTTTTAAGTGTGTATTCCGTAAAAATCTTTTCCCACAAACTGAGCATGAAAAAGGTTTCTCACCAGTGTGGATTCTTGTATGACTTTTCAAGTGTCCGCTCACTGAAAATCTTTCCCCACAAACTGAGCATGAAAAAGGTTTCTCGCCAGTGTGAGTTCTTGTATGATTTTTTAAGTTTACCTTCACTGAAAATCCTTTCCCACAAACTGAGCATGAAAAAGGTTTCTCGCCAGTGTGAGTTCTTGTATGAGTTTTTAAGTTTGCCTTCGCTGAAAATTCTTTCCCACAAACTGAGCATGAAAAAGCTTTCCTGCCAGTGTGAGTTCTTGAGTGCTTTGTTAAGGTTCTCTTCAGACAGAATATTTGGCCACAAATTGTGCATGAAAACTTGTTCTTGGTGTGTTGTTTCGAATTATTGCGATTAGCAAAATAAAATCCACACAGAGAACATTGCCAGTGTTTGATTTGAGACTCATCAGCAGCAGCAGTAGCAGCAGCAGCAGAAGCATGTGACGACACATCATGACTCTCTGATGGTGCAGCTGCTTGTGATCCACCACAGTGGTCTCCATCACCTTCTCTGGTCATTTGTTGACTTGAGCTGCAGCTTGGAGGCTCCGCCCCTTTGCTCACCTCATGTTGACCCTCATCTAAACTCTTCAAAGAGACACCAGTCAATGGCACCTCTTTATTACAAGGCCACTCTGGCTCTTCCTCCTCTTTTATGGTGCAAAGAAACTTCTGCTCCATTTCTTCATTGACGTGATGAAGCTCTTTGCCCGCATCTTTCTCTTTAATGTGAGTGCGCTCTGGCTCTTGCTGCTTCGTACGACTAGCTTCAGTGATGTCTGCAAAACAAGACAACACACATCATATCAATGTATATGAACAGTGAAAGTTACAGCTGAAGAGAAACTGGTAAGACCTATACAAGGACTTCTTCAATCTGCCTATCACACATGATGTCGATAGAATTCGACTAAAAATAAACACTGGAAGAGGATTCATAATAGAAAATAGTTCTTTCCTCAGCACGTGAGAGTAAGCTGTGTACTAACCTGCTCTGCGTAACACAACATAAGGCTGCAGCCAAAGCGCCTCCAGTCGTTGACGACAATGGTCCTTTTCCTCCACATACTTTGCTGTGGTCCTTGCAAACATTTTCTCGCTGCAATCACTGTCAGGTCTAAGTAGCAACGGACACTTTTTCACACACTGAAACAAAGAGGAAAAGACAACCAGTATTAGTTTTAGTCATGAGGAGAACTAACAGAGAGCGTTACATTCTTCATCACTTCTGAACCTGTTAGAGTGGTGCTCACTCTAACTTATTTGCAAGAACCACACGAGAGAGAGAGTATGTAACAATCACAACACTTGTTCAACAATTTCTCCCACTCCACTAAAAATTCCTAACATAATGAAAATAGGAGGCACAAATCGTGGGCAAATCGTTGAGTCAACTTCAACTAGTTACAACGTGCACGTAAAGCGACCCAATACACGAAACGACATTTCATGTAGATCGGACCTGTTTTTGCAAATGATTACGCGTTATCTTCTGGTAAAGTGCAAAAAGGCATTGAGATTTAAAATCGGGAGCATGCCTGTCTGCAACCATCACTGCTAATCCTCGATTTTGAGTAAATCCACAGCACAGGCAAGAATCAGCATGTGATGATGGCTCATTTGAGACCGAACATTCGTTGAGGATAATCAAGCTAAATATCATAAAGTTAGCACTGCTAAAACCAGCGGGCCGCACTTCCGTATTATAACCAAGCAGTACTACGAATAACGGTGCTAACATGATAACTAAGTCGTAACTTACCTCTTTCGTCGTTGCGGTTGTAGCGTATCCAATGTTTGGGAGTCACGTGTTTACCTGATGCAGTAGTTTACTTCCTGCTACGTAATGATGATGTCATTTGAGTGAGCTCCCGGACGCCCTCTAGCGAGGACGTTTTTCATTATTCATTCATTATTCATTCATTAATGTTGTTAATCAGCAAACCGACATTGTGTTCGAAAAACATTTTGTGCACGTTTCCCCCCCAAAAAAGCCCAACTCAAATAGATGTTAATAGCATACTAGCGTGCGCTAGTCGTGCGTGTTTAACACTAGAGGGACATGTTACGTAACAATGCGCACTCGTGAAACTGAGTCATCCAGCAAATGTTAAAGTTCATCGGATAATGCCACATTGTTTTTCCAATGTGGGATCCTATTTTAAAAGAATTAAATATAAATATAATTGATACAAATAAGAAGCAGCATATGAGATTGGGACTTCAATATGGGTACTGTGAAGTAAACAACTCTTTAATGAAATTTCTTAATGCATCTCAAGTACATTTAAAAGTGTTATTAGCAAGGCAAAGTAAAAAAAAAATGTTGAAGAAAAATGGGGGATCTCCAACACTTTAATTTTATTTATCCACGTAATACAAAGTCTGGCAAGAAGCAGACAAAAGGGTCACTTGAGGCATCATGAACATCATTGAATGAGATTGTACATCAAAGATTTAAAAACAATTAGAAAAGGAAGACTACACCACTGTGCTTCATCAGAAATTGTCAAATGTGTATTCAAGTATTGATTAATCCAAATCAAACTGAAGCAGTAAAATCAAGATCTTATCACAATGTGATAAACTGGCATTTATGTCAAATTTAACAAAGCTGTGTGTTGAGGTACTTGGGGAGGAAAAAAAACAAATGACACCATTAGAATGGCCATTCACACAATGCACTCGATTTGAAAATGTTTAACGTCTCAGCTCAATATTTTTGTGGCCATTGGCTTTGGCACTTATTAATTCATGCATTTGAAAAAAACAAATGTGCTCATTATTGGGCTAAACAAGTCACACACAAGTGACAAAACATTAAAACAAACCAATCAGTTGAGTGTGGCGTCCTCAACTTGACAGTTCTGATGTCAAAAAAGCAGTCTTGTTTTTGGCCCAAATTATAAATATCATAATTTGATTTGATGACTTTGCATTTTTTTTATGACTGACAAAAATCCCTCTGAATAATTCCTGCAGTGCCACCAGGCACAGGAAAATAAGACATGCTAATGTGAGGTGGCACAAAAAAAATCAAATGGCACATTTAAAAAAAAAAAAAAAAAAAAAAAAAAAAAAAAAAAAAGATACAATTATCTGCGAGGAAGCACTGGGATAAAAGCACTGACCAGGGGTGACATTTTGTCTCAAATGAAACAAAACATCAATTAAAATGCATCAAACAAAATTTGGCTTTTCGGGGAACGTGCAACCCGATCTTCTAATGACGACATTGGCAGCGTAGTGAGCCGCTCTGACGCATTGGTCCAGCGGTTTTTCTCGAACCAGCCCAGACAAGAAACCTGCGAAACGTTAAAAAACCTTTTCAAACTCACTGAAGGCCAACAAAACAGAGAAGCAACCGTTGCAATCTCTCACCTCCGACAAAGGCGTCACCAGCACCGTTTGTGTCCACCAGGTCTTTGGGATCAATTGCCATCACTGGAAAGGTCTCAATTTTGTCACCTGAACACAAAAAGGGAAAAGAATGACACGTTAAACACAGACTACTTTTATTTGAGATGGGGAAAATGGGAATGGAAATGTTACCGAGAGCCATCACGGTTTCCTCCTTCCCCTGAGTAAAGACAACAATTCTTTGTCTTTTGCTGTTGACTTTGGACAGAGCCTGTATTTTCTTGGCAATCTCCTTAATGTCTTTGGTCTGCACAGACGTGACCGCATGACGCATGTTTTAAACAAAATGCATGAGAGTGCAGCAGAGAATGCAAGAGGGACATTGAATCACCTCAAAAGCTTGTTCTTTCGCAAATGCGGCAGCCTCCTGTAGAATGGAATCAAAACAAAAATCACCGTTTAGGGAATATTTGTTGCTCCCTGAATACCAGGGGTGGGATAAAATATTCCCAATGAGCATTTCCATTACTAAACATTCCTTAAGTATTTTTTTTTCTTATTTCATTTATGTCCCTTTTTGGGCAAAAAGTCACTGCAAAGTCCGATTGTGAGGGAAAAAGAAAATGACTTGCTGAAGAGGTGACAATTTGCCAAAAGACACACCAGCTGCCCTAAAACAGAAATGGAGAAATTTTGTGGACTGATGAAAACAAGATTGCTTTTTTGGAGACTTGGAAGAGCTACAGACAGTTTGTCAGAAGAAAGTAAACAGTTTTTTTTTTTTTTTTGTAGTGCTGGAACTATTTATGGCTTACCAGGAGCCAGTGTGAATGCATTTAAAGAGATATGCTGAAGATAAAAACAATGACACCACCATGCAATCCCAATTTCCAGATCTTAAAAGAAAAGTCGTGGTGTTAAAATAAAAAGCCTAACCCCAAGAAATATCAAATGCAGTGGTATGCTGTGCTGGAACAAAAATACTCAGGTGCAGAAGCTGAGAAGCTGCTTTACCGTCTCGTTGCCGAAGAGCACGTCCACGTAGGGCAACAGTTGCACCAGGTGGTCCTTGAAGAACTGACAGATGAAGGGTGCTGACAGGTTCATACAGAACAGTTTGTTATTTTCTGATGCGTGCTTGGCCACTTTCAGCATGGACTCCAAAGACACTGTGACAAAGAAACCCTGCAAGGGGAGAAAAAACAAAACAAAAACAAAAAAAAAACAAATCAACATTACATGTGGATCAACCTTTGAGCCAAGGCACATTGGAAAAGCATGCCACTAAACAAAAAATATGTATACTGATCTTGTCCAAGTTCATTATCAAATTTACTTCATGTGAAATCTCCTGGCCCTTTTAAATGAATGTTCTTGCTAATGAATTCCAATGTTGGTCATGATGGTGGTACTCACGGCAATATAACAAACTTTAGCCTTTTCCACCAACTTCCAGTTTTCTTCTAGATCCAGATGTTTCTCCTTCTTATAACAGTTAGCGGCAGCCAGGTTAGCCACCAACGATCTTAAAGAAAGTGGGAAACACTCGAGATCAACAATTCATGTATTACTGTATATATTTTAAGGAAACTAAACGCTTACGTGTGTGTGTGTGTGTACCTTACCGATTCGCTCCGGTGATGCACGCTGCACATGTGCCCGTGGGCTCCTGGTCTTGCTCGTAGTAATGGGCATCAATGTGGGCCTCCTCGGCCTTCTTCTTCAAGATCTCCCCAAACTTGTCCTTACCGATGCATCCGAAGAAGGTGCCCACTTTGTGAGGTTCCTGGATCAGCCACTGCACGCAGTGACAGCACAGATTACGACCACATTAAATAAAGGACTGCGGTGTTGTCGCAGGACCACAACGCCGGCGACTACTAACCTGAGCGATCTTTATGGAGTTCTGTGTGGCTCCCCCTGCGTGGTATTCAGCTTTGAACTTATTCACTAGCTCATCAAACCTTCATGGGGCCAAAAAAACAAAATAAAAGGAAAACCTATGTGGCATTTGATTATTCAAATGTTGCACTTGGCAAGCTGATTTAACCAATTATAAGCCGTTTTCAGATTCACCCTCAAATTGTCCTAAAACTAAGTGTATGATGGGTGGTTTCTCCAAAAACGTCATGCCAATATACAGTACAATCGCCTATTTCAGAGTAGGCGATGCCCTCTAGCGGCCGAGGATTGTATTACAACACAGCAGGACCAAGAGGTGGTTTGTCCCAGACTGTAGGCAGGACGACTGCTGTTAAATGTACTGAGACGGAGCCAGATGTTGCAGCATGGAACTTTCCGACTAGTCTTGCTTGCTTAATGCAGGGAAACAAAGAGTCATCCTGCAAGTGCTGATCAGGGTAAAAATGAATGGGAGTCTTAGTAATTTTCCATCTTCACTGTGTAAAATGCAAAAGATAGCTTTATGCTCTGATGCAGTTCTTGTGTGGAATACGTGCGTGTGTGACCTTTCCCCCCACAGATGTCTGCATTGCAATGACTTCTGACCCCTTTTTCATCTTGTCATCTTGCATAAGCACTGTCACATAGGTCATGTTTTTCATTTTTGACAACTCCTTGGTGATATTTTCCAAACCACTCTAAGTCTGCCTTGTAAGTCAATAAGTGTGTCGTGTGACCGCACACCTCCTTGATGAGTAAGTACAGCGAGCTTGCATGCACAACTTTATCTCCTGCTGTTTGCTTTGTGGCTCTGGTCTCACAGGAACTGGGAGGTGAAAAGTCCCGCTCTGCTATTGGCTCACACACATTTGCTGCGCCAGATCCACTATTGCTGTTCTATAACCAAAGAGACTTCAACGCAGGCTGTTTTGACCGGTCCGTTCCAGCCTCGAAAGGACCCGTCAGAATGTAGATGGAACAGCGAGAGGCGTGCACGTGACGTAAAATAGTCAATATTCAACAAGGGAGAGAAATACGCACAGGGCTTTGTGTTTGTCCTCAGCCAGGATTTGGTCATTGGGCTTCAGTGTGTATCTAGAAATTAAAGAGCACAAAAAAGCACGTCATTAAAATTCATTCGGAAAAAATACGACAGTCTTCTGGTTTCTCTTTGTCAGGACAGCAGACGCACTATTTGGTCTAGAAAACGTTGATGCCCGAGGCACAGTTTCATTTCTGCTTCATGGGAAGAGAGGTTGAACTGGATTATGTGGTTGCCTGTTTTAAATCAACTTCCAGCCTTTATGTAAGGGGCCTTCAAACAAGGGGCCTTCCTTGCAGGCAGGGTGGACTCTGAACTGGAAGCCACATGAGCACTTTGTCCTGGTCACTTCAGTGCAACGTGGACATTACTGGAAACTGCCAGTTATTGCAGAGTATACAAAGTCAATGAGAGAAGTAAATAAACTGATTGGCAGGTGCCAACTCGTACCAGGAACTCAAATAGTTGGTTTATCCGCCCATAGGTTTAACAGAAAAAAAAAAACTGTTCATTCTGCACTAGAAGCTGCCAATTAGTAAGTGGTGCATCTTAGACCATCAGAAATAAACAATTTGAATTGTTGTTGAACTTACTTCTCCAGGAAGTCTTTGTCCACCACAGCACAAATGTCCAGCAAGGGATTCCCCATCCCAAAGAGTGAATTAGGGCTGCAACAATAAGCATAAAAAGAGAATTTAGCCATTTTGAGATTAAATGTTGTGGCATACTGCTTGTTTACTTTCTCCGAGTCTGCTCTAGATAAATCAATGAGTGCAATACGTGCAACTTGAATTTATTTATACTTCATTTGGACGATTACGAAAAATCTGCACAAAAAAAGGAGACATGGTGCACGCCTACTGTGTTGTAATTGTATAAAGAGCGAACACAGTCATCCATGTGTGTGATTGCATTAAGATGGCACCAGCTGGATTGTGGGTTGTTTCTCCAGGGTGACACAGCACTTGGAAAATTCCTAAACGCAGTAAGGAGGACTGAATGGTATTGGTGAGGAAAACACCTGCAGTCAAAGGCCGTGTGTTTCCATTTGCAAGAGCTCACTGATATGGACCCGCACGCAATCTGTTTTCGACCCCTAGGCCTTATGTCAGTGAAAAACATGCACAAGCAATCGGCTGTCACGTAACGTTTTGCTTTCCTAATCCACAAAATCTTGCAGTCCAGAGTAGACTAAATCCTCATGCCTCCCTTGGGTAACATTGAAGAAGCACACTTGTGAATTCTAAAGGGAATGCATGGATTCCACGACCACATCTCAACTATCTTCTCCTACAATACATACAGCTTCCTTTTATGCAAATCAGATTACATCTGTGTAGTCAATTACTCAAGCATTACATTAATCCTTTTTCCAATGGAGACTTACCTTAATGCAGACATCTCTCTCTGTGTCTGTCTGTGTGGGTGCAAGAAACCTGTTGAGCAAGCTACATAAGAAAGGAGCAAATAATTCTCAAACTGCTCAATTTCAGCACAAACGTGTGACAGATCGATGCTCCCCCTGCAACCCCAGCTCCTCCTCCTCCTCCTACTGGTTGACTGGTGGGCATCTAAAGGAGGAAGGGCCACGACACTCGCTCTTAGCCTGGCTATTGGCTGGGTTTGCCTCAACACATCTCTTGTGAAAGATACTTCTAAGTTCGTGAGAGGCGTGCAGATAAACGCTTCAGAGGAGATGGATTAAAAGCGTGAAGAATCGCATCACGGTGCGTTCAAGTGCAACCGTGGGGAAACTGGGTACCAAACAGGCTTGCCGAGGTCACGTGACTGCCGTGCCATGCATGTGGTGGTTAGTTCAGGTGTCAGCCCAACAAATCTGGCAACGGGACAGCAATTCACTGACGAGGAGTGAACTATTTATTTCTACATACCAAGGGTCACCTTGAACCGGCAATGGCAACTCATAGGACAATGGAACACGTTTTAATGGCACTACTCGAAGAAGATTGGATTGCAACTTTAGTACACATTTTAATCCATTTTTCAAAGTAGTTATTACAATTAGGTTCCACAACACGCTGACCCCATTCATCCATCCTCGTCTGTGCAAACAAAAATCCGACTGCAAGCGAACCTCACATATTTTAATAATAAACAATGACGCGCATTTCCAAACCCCAGGACTGTGATCACCTTAATTTCACGGGAGACCTTTCGGCTACAGAGCCAGTCTTCTCTTCCGCGGAAAGTTTAGGTTTCTTGGCTTTGGGTTCGTCGTCGGAGGCCATCGTTGGTCAAGCGAGTCACGTCGCGTTCACCTTCTTACCGGGGAGACATCGTGCAGGTATCCTGCTGCTAATAAAACTTCTTTATATATTCACCCTGATTGAAGGCTCGCAGGCGCCAAAGCAGGGCGGTCCATGAGGGCTCCACCAATCACATGCGACATTTAACGACCAAATCAGCGTCATTAAAAATAAAAAAATTAATCAACTTATTTTTTGAATGTCACTATTCTAAAACGAAGATTTAAACGCGGCCGAATGAGGTAAAGGAGGAACTTGCCCAAATCTGAAATGCGTTTGAACTGTATTTCAGATTTTATGTAATACCAAGTTTCGACACTTCCGTTGAAGGTGATCTATATTTAAGATTCCAAGTTAATTATTCGCCACAAAGCAGGCGGATGCGGCAATAATATACATTTAACGTAAAAACCCTTCCACGACATCAGTGTGTTTTACTTATTACTGACACCTCAGCGTCTAGAAAACTTATTTACAAAAGTCCTGAAAGACGACAGTGAGGTAACGTAAACGGAAGCAAGGTTAGCTGCCTTTAAATCTGCCTGATGAAAAGGGTTTAACAGTTGCCTCTCAAAACACAAACCCACATACATTCTAACATTATTATTTGGGGGGTTAAAACATACAGCAAATTGTTTGTAGTTCCTTTAATTTTCTGGCATAAAATAATATCTCAAGTTGGGTATGCGTTTCGTTGGCTCAGGCAGCCACTCGGCTTTTCCTGTCTATTGGCAACATCACAACTTGTCGACTAAACCGGAGTCAGCAGGTAAAAGTTAAAATATTTTACCGAACTTTTTTACTCATAAGCTTTTCTCTGTATGTAATGTTGTGTCATATTATTGTATACCTTTAACATTCATTGTATATATTGCCGATCCCAAAAGATGCAAGTTCGGGAAGTGTTTGAAGTAAACTGTTGACTGAGTTGTTCAGATTTTCACTCCATGTGATTATGTGACACTTTTCTTTATGACACCATCAGTTTTGAATCAATATGGAAAACAGAATCATAATTTTCTCTAAACGCTTTAAAAGTACTGACGTGCGTCATTGTAACCCTGCTTTGTTGACAACAACAACAATAACCTTATTGTTTCAGCTGAGATGATCCACAGTGTGTTCCTCATTAATTACACGGGAGACATCTTCCTGGAGAAACACTGGAAGAGCGTCATCAACCGTAGTGTGTGCGACTATTTCTTCGAAGCTAAGGAAAAGGCACTGGAACCTGAGAATGTGCCTCCCATCCTGCAGACCCCGCACCACTATCTCATTAATATATACAGAGGGAAGCTCTTCTTCCTCGCTGTCATCCAGACTGAAGTGCCTCCACTGTTTGTCATTGAATTCCTGCACAAGGTTGCAGAGACACTTCAGGTAAGAGGTAGACACACGTTTCAAGGATATACACCAGATCCTCAAATGATTTTGCATACAACAGGACTACTTTGGCGAATGCTCTGAAAGCGTGATCAAAGACAACCTGGTGACGGTGTACGAAATCCTCGAAGAGATGCTGGACAACGGTTTTCCGCTGGCAACCGAGTCCAACGTCCTGAAGGAGATGATCAGACCTCCCACCATTCTTCGATCAGTCGTCAATACTCTCACAGGTAAATAGATGGCGGATGATGTTTACTTGATCTCAAAATGTGCGTGAATACGGTCGAAAACTTGTGTTTCTTCTCAGGGGGAAGCAATCTTGGAGACACGCTTCCCACGGGCCAGTTGTCCAATATTCCCTGGAGGCGCGTTGGTGTGAAATACACCAACAATGAAGCATACTTTGACGTCATTGAGGAAATAGATGCCATTTTGGACAAATCAGGTTTGTAGATGCTCTCTACTGAGATGTCCACTGTCGACTGAGCAACACAAATAAAAATGGATGGATGAGTCCACACTGTCACTGTCATATGTCATGTAAGGTCCATTTTAATAAACTGTGCTTTTTGTTCAGGTTCCACAGTGTTTGCAGAGATTCAAGGTGTGATTGAAGCCTGCGTCAGACTCACAGGGATGCCCGACCTCACGCTGTCCTTTATGGTGAGCGCTCAGCTTTAATAGATACAGTACAATGGTGCCTTGACTTAAAAATGAAAATGCCAATATAAGAACAACAGTTTGTGTCATGATTATATGCATTCATTTAACGATTTGCAAATTTTTGCTTTATGAATTGAAGAATCCCCGTCTCCTGGACGACGTCAGCTTTCACCCTTCAGTCCGTTTCAAGCGCTGGGAATCGGAGCGCGTCCTCTCTTTCATCCCGCCCGACGGCAACTTTACCCTCATGACTTATCACGTCAGCTCACAAAAGTATGCGCAGACAATACTGAATGACTTCACCGCTCGCTGTTTGTCTCCATCTTACTTATTCCAAAAAACCTTCAATATCCTTTTGGGATCATCTTAACCAACCGCCGTTGCCTTCCCCAGTCTTGTCGCCATTCCGGTTTACGTGAAGCAGAACATCAGCTTTATGGAGACAGGCCCTTGCGGCCGTCTGGACATCACAATCGGACCCAAGCAGACGATGGGGAAGACGGTGGAGGGACTGCTGGTCACCATCCACATGCCCAAAGCTGTGCTCAATGCCAACCTCACTGCCACGCAGGGGAACTACACGTATGACCTCGCCACCAAGGTGAATGCCCATTCAGCTCATAAGATGCCATACGTTTGTGTCTTGCCGATAAATCAGGGACTGAGGAGTCATTATATAGCACTCACTCAGAAAAGTACAATGGATGTCTTTTACCACCATCATGCAACCTGACTTTACGTATCATTAACAAAGTACGGTACTTTATATCCTGCTCACTTAAAAATGTGGTTCATTCGCTACGACATAGCTTTAGTTGTGTTACTAAAAGCACCCATGCGTGCTTTTGTGTAGGTTTTGGTGTGGGACGTGGGCAAACTAAACCCACAGAAGCTTCCAAACCTGCGAGGCAGCCTGAGCGTGCAATCGGGTGCTCCAAAACCGGAGGAGAACCCCTCGCTCAACATTGACATGAAAATTCAGCAGCTAGCCATATCAGGTGATACAAATAACGGGTCAGTGTCACAATGTGTTGTTCCAATAACGAACACAATGAACATTTGTTCCCTGCAGGTCTGAAGGTGAACCGTCTGGACATGTATGGGGAGAAGTACAAACCCTTTAAAGGGGTCAAATACCTCACTAAAGCTGGGAAATTCCAAGTGAGGACCTGACTCAGTCACCGCTCGACAATCGTGCTCCAGACTCGACGCTCCAAATCTATCCAAACCTCGCAGCATTGTTCACAAATCATTTTGCATTTTAACAATTATTTATTAAATCCATGTTATGGCATTACAGGCTCTGTACATAAAAGTGGCTTATTTGTAGCCTCTAAAGGGAAGCCTTAGTTATAATAATAACAATATTAATACTATAAATCACCTTGCTATGTGACCAATTCCTCCGAATGTGTTTTTTCTTAAGGGAATGTGTTGCTTTGTAAATGAGCCCACACAATCATTCTTAAAATATTGCTTGCACGTTGCCTTTCTGTTTAACATAGTTTTCTACTTATATTGTGAAAAACTACGCAATGCCTTAGTACACCTTGGAAATGTGGCCTTGTAAGGTGCTTCCTTCAGGACTGGAAAGCAATCTATTTTATGGCACAGTTATCTGCTAACTATTATGCCTGGTTTTGATTGGCTGTGGAGAACACCGACTTAGAAATATGCACAATCTTTATGTGGTCTTGAATGCAACTTTCTATCTTACTTATTCTTGCTTTTGCACAAGCCTTTCTCTGTGAAAAAAAAGTTCACTATCAGTCTAAGTGCACAAGAGGTATTATAAAAACATTTGAGAATATAACATACTCTACTCATGTGTGATTTTTTTTTTTTACATGAATGTGCATGTCACCATGCAATTTTGGATTGTCGCTGTTTTCTGCAGTGTTTCACAAGATTTCCCTTTTGTTGCAATGCGTACATGAAAATCTTGAAAATGCATCTGCAAGTCAGCAATATAAATGAAAAAGCAGAATAAAATTCTGTTGAATAGTAAAATTTAGTTAAGTGGTTATTATTTGATTTGGTTGAAACGTTTGAATATAAAAAAAAAAATGGAAGTGCTGGAAACAGTTTTTGATATCTAATAGTGTCAGGTGTTGCAACATTTCTTGGCTCAAAGTCATTCATAATCAGTCTTTTTATTCTTCCAAGGCACAAACAGCGCATGTGTTTGCATGGCCAAGAGCTCTCGGGATACATTCAGGGTGCATGAGACACATCACACATGTACACATGTACATACTGTAATGTACATAACACACTGTCGCTCTCAGCAAGCGGCTGCTACATGCTCACTACATTCAAGTCCCTTTAATGCCGTGCTTGTTTCTCCTCACGTGTGCACACACACACTGATTCTCCATTTAGAAGTTATATTTGCCCAGCAATCATACAAAAGTTGATATAAACCATAAAATGAAAGTGAAACAAGCGCTTGCGGTTGCATGTAATTTGGTTAATTTGTGACGCCACCACTCCAAATACACGATGACCCCCCCCCTTGAACAGTTCAACTGTTAAGGAGATAGGACATACAGGAAAGTAAATGTTATATATATTGCTAAAAAAATATGTGAAATATGACAGAATAAAATGTATGATGGTGGTAATGGGCTGTTGAAGCGTTATAGATTTAAAATGTAGTTGAGTAATTTCCAATGCATTATTTGGCTTTAAAATTAAATAAATAAAAAAACAAGCAGCCATAAAAATTTCACAGTTTAAATAGGGATGGACATTTGATTGGCTATGAACATAATTTTAATTTGAATATGTTTCAACAATCTGAATGATCTTAACTTTTCATAGACCTGTGTAGTCGTCAATGTTTTTCTTTGAACAGCAAATTGACCCTGAGACAGTCTTGCACTCCAATTTACATCAATTAAAATGGCTAATTACCAGTAAATTTGATCATTATGCCCATCCCTATTAATAATAATGAGTTGTCATGCACTCAGCTAATGCTAAGCAAATAATTTGTTACTTCGGCAATCACTCAATCATGAACTAAAACATTTCATCGCCAACCATTTCCAATCCAGAAGACTTCATGTAGTTCAAGTACAAGCGAATTGTAGGCGAAGATGTCATACCTTCAAATCGACACTCAATCAGCAGCGTTAATTATTCAAAGTAAACATGAGCGGAGGAGAGTGCCGTCCTTAAGCCTTTTAAAGTTGGTGAGGATCTCTCATAGGTGACTATACACACAAAACACAAATCTCTGTTAAACACAAAAGTCCTATCATAATGTCTCAAGTTGCCTTTTAGAAAATAGAAAACATCTTTATGCAAAAAATATATTGCTACCTGCAATCAACATACCAAAAATATATATTAATAAAAACGCTTCCTTCGTGTCCACTTAAAAACAGACAGGAAGAGCTTTAAATGAAGCACATCTACAGTGGATGATGGAGAATCATCTATGTTGCTACTTCATTCTTTTTGTGTGCTGCTGTTCACAAAGTCATTGCTGCCTTTATTGGTACCAGGGGGTTTTGCGTACCCAGCGGAGGGTGAATCCTGCATCCGTGCGGATCTTGATGGAGGCCGCCTCAGCTTCCCGCACAGTCTCCTTTACGGACTGCATCAGGTTCTGGGCGTTGTGGACCAGCATCTCTGTGGCCTGCACAAATCAACGAGACAATGGGAACGGAGTCATGACACCAGAATGAATTTTTGTTTGAATTTGTTATGGGGGACATGTTATGGAAAATACATTTTGTTGTTTGTTTAGTCTCTAATGCCTGCAAACCCATAAAGTGTGACAATAATGGTAATTTATTTCAAACTATGCACTGTGATCAAATAGTCAAATGAACATTTTACCTGCTCGGACTCCTCTTCGCTAATGTTTGTTCTACCCAACATAGTTGCTTTCACGGTGGAGAGGATCTTCAACTGAGTACTGATGGTGGGGATCCGCTCACACACCTTCAACAAGAAAAACAAAAATGAGAAAAAAATACTTTGGGATTTCAGTGGATGGATTGTCTTCCAAATAGTGTTTTATCATTGGGGCAAGCAATTGCAGCAGTGCTCTACGAGTCCTGCAGAGGGCAGTATTGTAAAGAAGAATCTTTTCTCACAATGGAGTTATTCAACAAAGCTAATATAAGTAAAACATTTACTTTTGTTGTTTGTGCTTGTTAGAAAAGCACATCAGACAACAAGAAAGATTATTGTCGTTTTCTGTGTCCCGTTTTTGTATTAAAAACCAACCTGCAGCAGGTTGGTCCTGATGCGTCTATCCGTGCACTGCTTGGCCACTTCCTTGGCGAGTCTCGTCACCTCGTCCGATGCCTTGGCGATGTCCTTGGCGCATTGGATCAACGCTCGCTTGTTACCGCTGCCGCCGCGCACCAGCCGGGACATCTCGGCCATCAGCAGAGCCATGCGTTTGGCGGCCGCGATGATGTCGTTGCCCTGAGACAAGGGAGTAATAAGATGAGGAGAATGTCCAAGCATAATATTAAAGGAGGGTTAAAAATCATGAAAATGTTAATGACAAGCATCCATTTAGTCATTTGCATGCAGTATGCACACAGAATATCGTGAAATTCCCATGCGTGCTGACTCGTTTCTCAGTGCTTTAAGGTTAGTAACCATGACATCACCCAGACCTCTTTGGGAAACTGTCATCCTTGGCATCACTGGTTGCCATGACAACGAGTGATTGACAACAGCAAGATTCCTACATAAGGGCGGGAAATCCTGAAGCTAGTTGGGCATCGATTTAAAAAAAGCCATTCCATCAAGTGTCAACCTTTAGTACAACTTTAGCATCTGAGCAGCCACAGCTGGTTGGAGGTTGCCATGGTAGCGGCAGATGCAATCGGTTTGAGTGACGCTTTGTTTTCGCATGCGTGTGGAGAGAGAAGTGGTGGAGTCAAATAATCCAGCGGCAAAAATGCGCTTGTGACGTCAAGTCAGACCTTGCTAGACCACTTGCGCGCCTCCTGGTGCAGAGCCTGGGCGGCCGCCAGCATGGGTTGATTGACAGGCTGGTTGGAGGGCATCAGCAGCAGCTCGGGCTCATAGTCATCCTCACCATCAGTGAACTCATCTTCATCGTCTACCTCTACTGCCTCCTGGCAGGGCAAGGCGGGGAAGGGGTGTATTGCCGGTGGTTGGATTGATTGGGGAGGGAAGGGGGAGGAGGGGAGAGAGCCAGGAGGCGTTTAGTACACCACGAGAAGCAGTAGGTGGAAGAACAGAGGAAGAATTGAAGGAGGAGTACAGGCATCATGGAGGAGTAGGAAGGGAAGGCGGGACTGCGCAGTGAAGGCGAGGCGGGGAGAAAAAAAATAACAGGACTGCAGCTGCGACCCTGAGCTTGTGATCTAACAGGAACGAGGTCTCCCTCCACAATACGAGTGGGACGCAATAAAAGTGATCGTTTCCGCCAATGTGCATAGCTAAACGAAACCCAGCAACAATTGCTAGAATCTGAATTGGGCTGAGAGACTGCCAGACAAAAATTCACATTTACAATGAAAATCTTCGAATAAAACAGCAAGTGGGAGGAAGCCGGAGTACCCAGAAATGCAGATTTGAACCCAAATCTTCTGACTGATTTTGGATTATGCAAGTGTACTTAATGAATTGCCCACTTGGTTCTTTTTTAATTACCAGATGACAGTTTCCATTCTTCTTCTGAAATTGGAATCAAGCCCCCTGATGTCCACATTTCAGCATCAACATGACTCACGATATATGAATTCACAGTCAACAGAGATTCCATGACCACAATAGTAAAAGTCAGTTGTGCAAATTGAGGTCAATATGCATATGTTGACCCACCTTGCTGGACCACTTGCGGGCCTCGTCGTGCAGCTGTTTGGCGGCCACCATCATGGGCTCACTCACAACCTCTCCAGCCTTCTGCTCCGGGAACTCTTCATCCTTTTCCTCGGGAGGAGGAGGACGCGGGGGCGGCACCTCGCCCTCTGGCAGGGGCGGCTTGGGTGGAGCCTGCTCATCACTCACCTGGAAGTAAAACAGGTCCAAATTCCATGGAGAGACTAGACACGGAGCACATCCGGTGAATAAGTGTTGGACTCACTTGGAGCTGATCTAGGTCAGGCGGCGGAGGGGGGAAATCCAGCTCCTGAGGTTGGAAGGCCTCTCTGACTTTTCCCACAGCGGCCAGGATCTTTAGACAGGAGTCCAAATAGGCCTTCTGCAGCCCTGTGGAAGGGTCAGAGGTCATCCGGTATCATACAGAGATTGTTAATGGCTTCTACTGAGTGTGTGTACCTTTATCTTGAATGTTGCCAGCCACCGCCTTGGCATCCATGACCATGGGGGAGATGGTGTGAGACAGGACATCTGACGCGTGTTTCACCAAGTCCCTGAAGCGCGGATCCTCCGAATTCTCCACTTCCCTCTTGGCCACCAACAGAACACGATTGGCTCGCCGCGCGATGCTCGTCGCCCCGGCAACAAGCATTTGGGGCTGAACATTCGCCATGGCAACTCGGCACTTGTCGATGTCTTTCTTGATGGCTTCCTCGGATGCGTCCAGCAATGACTTGGTATCTATGGCTTCATCAACGAGACCTGCACTCGCAAAGACACACAAATAGGAAATATGAGCAATAAAAGTGAGCCAAAAAACCCCTAAATTGAATCTAATTTACTAGTACTTGTTGATTCCAACGACATCTTAAAAGGATCTCACCTGTGAGTTTCTCTACATTGTCAATCCACTGGTTCTTCATGGTGTCAAAGTGCTCGTACGCCGCTTTATTCCCAGGATTCTTCAACAAGATCCGAGCAGCAGAAGTTACCTGGACCAGGGGCGGACTTGCATTAGGCAAACACGTCAAAATGTTAAAAAAGATTATTCCATCTTTTTACTTTTGAGAAAATTCACTTGTGAGGTAATCCTCCAAAACTATTGTACTATTTCTGTCTTTTTTTTTTTTTAAATAAATGAAAACGTGGTGATTTAAAAAGAAACAAGCACCTGCGGCGTGAGCTCACGTGCATGTTTGACCGCTGCGTGGATCCCCTCCACCGTGCTCTTATTGGCCGTTCCCACAGCAGCTGCCTTCTCAGCTGTAGCCCCCAGACGACCTGCATGGGCCTCAAAATTCCCAGCGCGCTCCTCAAAAACCTACAAGGACACAGACGACTCAAACGATACTGCTCGTCTTGTGAATCTGTGAACACCACAACTGACCTCGTCTCTGTTGGGGGCATCCGGGGGTGCGGTTGCGGACACGGCCAGCAATTTGATAGGCGTTGTGGTGTCACTGAAGACATCAGATACTTCCTGGGTCATCACCTCCTGCATTTTGTGCCGCAGATCCTGGTGTAGGAAGAAACGCCACGATATGACCATTCGGGGGCGCTCTCCACCAGTGCATGCTGAAACCTGAGCTTATCTGTTTATACTTGGGGGTAATAAAAGTTTTGGTCTTAGGCCTACCATATATATTTTTCATCATATTCTACTTCCTAGACATAAATTACCAATTTGTGATTCTTAAGTATATAAAGAAAAAAGTGCTTATATGAACTACCTTAAGGCTGTCATGTAGCTGTGCGGCGGTCGCTCGAGCGTGGGGGGCCTCGGCTTCTCCCCTGCCAGCCATGTCAGCCAAGGATGTCATGAGAGCCTCTGTTCTATCGCAGCGTCCCATCATGTCCTGGCGGTATGGCCCCAAGAGGCCTCCTGCCAGTCTCCTGCCTTCTCCAACCATCCCTCTGATAGCCGCCTGACCTGAAGACACGTAAATTCGTCAGAGGTCGTCCTTCATATCACATTTAAATACTGGCTTGCTCCTGGATAAAAACAAACACATCTATAGAGGTGATGAGGGAGGGAAAATTAAAAAAAAAATGCATTCAAACAAGGATTCAAAATGTGATGATTTTTTTGCAGACCATAGTAAAATTTGACAATTGCTGTTTTGAAGTCATGAATATTTAAAGAGTGAGGGTGCATCATCAGTGGAAGGTAAAAAGTGGAAGCCAGTACCTGTGTTCCACTCTAGTCTCTCACACTCTGTTCCCGAGAAGCAGCGTGGGAGGAAACAGGTGACGATTAAAAAAACAGACACACAACCAAGAATTTGAATATGTTTTTCTTACTGAATGTTTTCACGGCTCAGGATTTCTTTAGCCTGTTGCATGGTGTTATTTTAAATAGGTGCCCGGACTGCTCAATAAGTGTCGGTCGGGTTTTCCAGAACCCTCACTCACCTACACCTCGGTCATCCACTCCAGGATTAGCGACCCAACGCAGTGCTTGCTCCATTTTGCCCTCCAGAGTAACTGCAGGCTTGGCGGGCCTCATGTTGGCCACAGCTCGGTTGGTCTTGGCCTGCAGGGTCAGCAGGGCCGCCCCGATTTGCTTTGCCAAGGCACGAGCTTCCGGACTGTCACCTTTACCTCTGAGACAATACAACACGAAAAAAAAACATTGTATAAAGTTGTGCATAAATAGGAGCATCAAATAAGAAGGGAAATAAGGTGTTGAGTTATCCAAAGTCTTCTCCACCTTTAAGGGCAACATAAATAAATGTGTTCATGTTAATTTTGTTAGAAGCCCAACTTTTCATTAACCCTCGGTTAGAGAATCATCCCTAAAGGGAAATACCATTGATGTTGATGCAACTATTTTTTTGTTTAGTCAGCATTTACTCTACCATACATTTCCAATCATACAGTGGATCTAAAAAGTCTACACACCCATGGACAAATGCCAGGCTTTGTGATGTATATAAAAAAAAAACAATCAGACCACAAAAAAAAATAATTTCCAACTGTTTCCATCATGATTGGTATTGTTAACTACTACCAAGGATGGAATCCGCATTTTAAATCAATAAAAATATACACCTTCTGGCCCTGCAATCAAAGGATGTATTGAGCAAATGTCATGAGCCTCAAGAGTTACTCAACATGTTTATGTTGTGTTTCCTTTTATGGTCATTGAATTCAGAATCTAGTAAATTAATGATTCATGCTATTATGACTCATTGAATTTGAGGAACAAGGCAGGTCATTTCTTTGAATAAGTTGCTCAAACTTCAATTTGATATTTCCCTTTAATTCCCGCAAAACCATCTTAAAAACAACTCCTTTGGTTCGTCACCGTATTCAAACATTTTAGCAACCTTATCCTTGGAGGACTGCCGAAAGTTGACAGGCAACAACATAACCTCCAGGCAGGTAAAATGTGCCACGCATTGGTCACACAAGGCTGCACTCTAATCCTGGGAATGAAGGGTCTTCCAATTAGATAAAAACACAGCACAGTCATTAATGTCAGAGGAAGGAAAATCTACTAAATAAACATACTGTTTGCGAAGCTCCACAAGTCTGGCGGTGAGGCCTGCGATCTCACTGATAGAACGCAGGATGTCGTCTCTGTCTTTGGGGTCTTCACACAGGTCGGCAATGCGTTTGGCTTCTGCGAGTAACGCCCGGATGTTCTCCTCACCTTCCAGACCGCCGTTTGGGTCAGCCAAGCAGGCCTTAATAAAATAACGCCATCATAAATATTAGCCTGTAAACGTTACATGAACAAAACTCAACGTGGTATTGTTTGATGAGACCTGTGCGGCATCCAGTCTCCTCGCGATGGCTTGCTTGGCATTGATAAGAGCTTCTAGTCTTCGAGCAGCATTGTCCACTTTGGCAAATAACAAGTCTAAACCCTGAGAGCATTGGCTGGCACGTTGGACACACGCCTGGCTCGGACCCTGGCCTCTGCCGCAGATAATAAATACATGTAAATCTTTTTCCAGCAACAATACTCTTTTCATAATAAGCGTGCAATACCTGACTCGAAGATCGGCAATCTGGTCAGTCATTTGTCCCAGAGCTTTGTGTGTTGCCAAAATATCCTTCCTCTCCTTCCCGGCACAAAGCTCTCCCACCTTTCCCGCCTCGTCCAGAATCACACGCAATGCGACCTCACCCGGTTCACCTGAAGGTGGTGGAGGTGTCAATAGGTCAATAAAGGTCAAGGCCAACATAAGTGTAGACCACTCTGATACGAACCTGGTTGTCCATAAGGGTCTTTCAGCCAACCTTTCGCTTGGATCATTTTCGATTCAATCAAGGCCAACGATCTCTTCAATGCTTCCATATCCTATAAAAATATTAAAATACAAAAGTAAATATTTATTGTTACCGTCAAATAATAAGGGAGAACACATATAAAATTGTTTATAACCTTTTTTTGATTACTGTTAAATCACTGATTTGTGATTGTATCAATCTTCTGGATTTAGAGATTGGACCATTAAATAAATAAATAAATAAATAAATAAATAAATGAATGAATGAATGAATGAATGAATGAATGAATGAATGAATGAATGAATGAATGAATAAACAGCCTGATACTCTATATGCGTAAATTTCAACATTTCTGCTTTCTGCTTAAATCTGGGGTTTTTTTTGGACAGCAATGTTATTCTCTTTTTTTGTGGTAAACGTTACACAATTATTATTTTTTTAGTTGTTGCTGAGTCATTTGTTTGAATGACTTCAACCACTTTGGTGCCCAAGATGTCATATTAACAGATAAAAATAGCACAAAACATAGCCTAACTGAAAGAGGAAGACGCAATAGGAGGATGTTGCTGGCATTTGTTACCAAGGTTAGCACAACACAAATAATACAAATAATATAAAATAGCAGCTAATTTGGACTGCACCAAAAACTGCTTCATCTTAACCATGAACTCCAGTTTGCGTCGATAGCTTTATGAAATAATTAAGTCCACAAATCGTCAATTAATCGAGTTTATAAGTCACTTAAGCTAAATTAGTCACAGCAGTCATTAAAACACTACGTACATGCCATCAAAACAAAACATGCGATTATCTTTATTATAAAGTTGTAGTTTGGTAAAAAATAACAAAAAATTGGATGTATCAAAATATTAATTTTCCCCAAAAATTAATAGAAAAATATTTCACTTCCAGTTCAGAGGACGATAAAACGCTTGAGTGGAAACATTCAATAGGTCATGTATTACGGATGTGTCTGGACCAGCTTATTTTATATAATTTTAGGACCCAGGGAGTTAGGGGCAGGGCAGGCCTTCATGATGACTGGAACGGGCAACAATATGTGCACAGCAACCACTCAGACACACAAAGACAAATCATTGTGTGGACCGGTTATGTGTGTTGAAACATGCAGAGTGACAAGTTGGACGAGGGAAATTGATCTTATCATTTCTGATGTTCTAAAATAAATAAATAAATGGTGGGGAGGGCATCGAAATATTTTCGGAGTGAAGTCATTTTGACTGAACAATATCTTGTGTAACACACTGACAGTATGAGCTGGAGAGAAAATACAGTAAATGAAGTTGCTTGACATGGTAAGAATAATTAATTAGATATTGTAATTAAAGTGACTGTGCTGTTCGGTATTCAAGCATCTATTATTTTTTACAGCTTTCTATTCTACTCAGTAAATAAAAAAATAAAAAAAATCTGTACTTTTTAGTTCTTACTTTGCCAGAATAGGCTCGTGATTATTTTTTTTTAACTTAAAAAATGATTTGAATCGGTACTTTTACATGAAGACAGAGGGTAGGTATTTTTGTCACCTCTGCTCAAATCACACAAACAGATACGGACATAAAACACATAGTGATGAGTTACATATGTACAGAACATCATCACATTAGCTGACTGAAACACGGGACATACAGGTTATTGCGTACCAACCAGCATGGCATTTACACTAAAATGTGTTAAACCAAGTGGCACAAACACGAGCACTGGAGGCTGCAGATGGGGAGAGAAGCAGGCTTACCTTCTACAAGGAGGGAAAATAATGGAGGAGGAAAGTACAGAAAGAAAAAGGAAAAGGGGGTTACGCCAACAAGCAAAAAGAAAAAGTGAATCACAGAAGGTAGAGAGATGCTCTCTGCAGCAAAGAGGCTTGTGTGGCTAAGACTATGTGTGTGTGTGTGTGTGTGTGTGTGTGTGTTGCCTTCCACATTAAAACTGCAATTAAATAAATGTGTAGGGATTAACTTGAGAGGGTTTAAAATGAGCTGAGTGGCACCTTATTGGCCCAGGCGTCCTCGTCCCACGTGGTAAGCTGTAAGACTCGGATGATCTCGGTTATCTCGCCGCTCATCTTCTCAAAAGTAAAGCGGCGGTTCCTCTCAGCTTCCTCCACGCCGGCGCCGCGCCCGCTCTTGGTTGCCACGAAAATTTTTATCGCTGAGGACGGAAAGATGAATTGGGCATGTCATTGGAAAGTTTCATTGGTTGCTTTCCAGTTTGGCTGCTTATTTCTTCCCAGATGAGTTGAAACTATTACCACTGTAAGTCCACCATCAATAATTTCCCCTCCTATATGTAGGCCGTAATGGCCTTGCTGTTCCAAAACTTTTGTCTATACTCCAGTGTTGCCCGGCTCTTGTTAGTCGATCCAGGACAACAGGCGGCAGCGTGCGTGCTTGTAGTCAATCTTACAGTTCAAGGCAACTAATGACTGTAATGATCCGTGTTGCTATAACAACCGTGCGGCATGCTCAGTGACCCGCTCTCTTTGGCTTTTTTGTGGCGCAGTCGGACCCACACACACGTGGACACACACACGCGCACACGGTCTCACCTGATATCAGGACAGGCAGCAGCTCTTTGACCGTGCTCATGGAGTTGATGAGCATCTGTCTGTGCTCCTGGTGTGTCAGCTCCTGCTGCCTCTCCTCGATCATCTTCGACATCTTGGTCATCCCTGAGCAAAGGCAAGCAAATTCCTTCCAATGGTGATGATGATTAGCCTGTTGGCTTACGCCAGGTTGAAATTTGTTAGCATGCTGAACTCATTTTCAGCAATATTTTCATATATTAACACAAAACATGGAATTTAATGGACGATTTTTCACTTTTGATTATATTTTTAGTGATTAACGATTTATCTTAATAACAGCATTTGATTTGATGGACATCATTGCTGTTTAGAAATAGTTCTTGCTAACCTGGTCCCAGGTTTTTAGTGTACGTGACGAGGTCCTCCATAGTCTCCACCACTTCGGATACCGTCAGATACTCCATTATACCTTTGCATACGCGAATAATCTTACGCACCTGGAACAGAATCAGATACGTAGAGTAGCATCAATGATAAACATGTTATTGCTGTTCCTCAAGTGTGTGTGTGCAGCCTTGTGATTTCTGTTTAACTATAAAAAGTTTGCTCCTTCAAAACGCATGATAAAACACGGTGACGTGCTCAATGTGATTCCACTTAGTAGAAGTTTCAAATATCCAACCCACACATACACACACGCACACTGATTCTGCATCATGATAGAGAAAATGTCATTTGATCTGACTGATTAAATCTAAGTGAGACTCCCATTACTGAGCTCTGAGCTCAGTTCCTTCTCCCGTGCGCCGCTATAAAAAGCTGTATTTCCCGGAAAGATCACAAGCGGACGAAGACAAACACACCTCGGCCTCATCGAACGTAAGCAGCAGGTCAGACGTGCCCGACAAAATGCCTCGGGATCCGTCGATGAGGTAATCCCGAGCGGGGACAGAGTAGGGGTCCGTCTTCAGCATCTGAGCCGCTTGGACCAGTTTAGAAGACGAGTTCTCCACCCTGCACACACCGGGAACACGTATTTCTTGTTTTCGGTTATATTGTAAACAAAATGTACGATTGGGCAAACGACATAAGGCACAAAAATGTTGGATATTTTGTTTTTGAGTAGCTCGATGCATACATGTTTTATTAGGTTGGATAAGGTGATTAAGTGCTTGAGAGAAGCCAAGGCACCTCCTCCTTCTTCTGACCCCCACTGGTGAGGGTATCGATGGCTGCTAGTTCATCTATATTTAGTCAGGTTCACATTACACTTAGCCCTGTGGGTGAGATTTACGATGTGTATGTATACATGTGCGTCTGAGGGTGCACTTTTCACATCTATATCTGTTTTAAAATCTGAAATCTGCTCTTAAGTCGAACGATAGACAAAGGCAGCTGATCCTTTATGATCTAAAAGCCATGTTATGTTGCTGAACTTGAATCATTGATTTGCATAAATCTGTACGACACTCAATGCAGCCGGATCAATGTCAAGGCTACGGCATTGCTGTGCAGGCTCTTTCCGCCACCCTATTAGACGTTTTGAAGCCTGCTTGGAACACAACAAACAGCCTCCCAGCCGGATGGTGCACAAGTCACCCGTGGGTCTCTTCTGACTGAGCACTCAGTTCAGAAGTGTCTCTTTGTTGCAGCTGGGCATGCTGCCATATTTCCGAGCATTAAACTGCCCGGAATCCTCTTCCGTACTTTTCAGAATAAGTTCTCTGTCTCCTCAATGATAACGTGGATTAATTCCATCACACAGAGTCAATGGTAAACAAGCGTACTTGATGAATGCAGGCGGCATGTCTCTCTTTAGCACCTGGTCCTCGGTGGTTTGAACTGTTTCCTTCCCAACCTGCAACACATAATCGGACCATTAAATGTTTGTATTAATACAGAAAAATATAGTCTTTTGGTATTATATAAAACTTTCACACAATTCACTTGGGTGACGATATGACATTTTGGTGCAGATTTGCATTAAGGTGCACATTTCAGAAAAGGCCATCAACTTAAAAACTGAAGACCCACACATGTCGTTGCTCTACGTATAAACACGAAAGCGCGAAGGTGGCCTCACACACTGGAGGTGCAATTTCAGGAAGATGACGATATCAGTCTCTCGGTGGCGCATTGGTGAACTTCACTTAATAGACTTTGCGGCCCCCAGAGAGTCACAGGAAGATGCATTCGTAGCGAGAAGCAAACACAAGCACCATCTGGCATCCAATAAAACGGCAAAGGATTCCTTGAAGCTTGCAGGAATGAAGTTTTGCGAGTATAGTAAGCGAGTCCTGATGAAACTTCAGACAAAGAACCTGCTTGAGTGCAAGCGCTTCGTGTAATTGGCATCACTTAGCATCGATTATTTGATGTGCAATCGCTGCATAGTTAAGTGTCTGTAGTGTCCACAGTGACATTCCATGTGTTTGTTGAAAAGTTGTGATGCAACTAAGTAGTTTTAAAATAATTGTTTGCTTGATTAGTTTTGCATCAGAATTGTGAGCCAGGAATTATGGCACTTAAGTTGATTAACTTGGAGTGGAGAAAAATAAAAATAATTATGCATTATGTTTTTTTTTTGGTCTGTCATTGATTAAATGAAAATACCAAGATGAACTCTTGGCAATACACAACGATTGAGTGTCTTTACAAAATAAGCTGCAAAGAGAAAGTAAGGGAAGCATAGTGCAGGGTCATCCAATGAATTACATCCCAAACAGAAGCAGGTGACTCTTCCACTCACTTCTCCACAGTAAATCTATTTATTCCTCCCTCCCTCCCTCCCTCCCGCCCTCCCTCCCCCTAGAACGTGCTCAGGAATGAGATTGACATCGCCTCCTTTGGAAGCTGAAACTTCCAAGCGCGGCTCCGTCATCGGCACAATTCCAGCGAGCTTGCGCGTTTCCCTACTAATGCACCAGCTAATCTTTTAGATGTTTAGTTGAATCGTCAGCTCACAGACGTGCAGCCTCTCTGACAGATTGACACCATTTTGTTCGCATCTGGAAGAATCTCAGTGACCTACTTTTTATACACATGGCCCACCATGCTGGGGGTGAACAGTGTATCAGTATGCAGTGGGACTCTCTTTTACATCTTTGCATCTGATAGCGAAAATAAAAAATCTGAAGGCGCCCATCATGTACAATGAACTTTTTCTTCCCAGTAACCAGCATGCTTTGTACACTTGTTTCTATCTTTCTCATCCATTACAGAGCACCTTTTCAGCTGCATTGCTGCACAATTAGCAAGCATCATCAGTAGATAAAAATGATCCCCCCCAAACTTAAATCCTTAATTACATCCGATAAGATCAGCTTTCTCTATTTGGTATAGCTTCTCTAAAAAACGCATCAGGGACATATAGACATGCCCGAGGCTGCTATTAGCCTCCCTCTGCTCGCCGTCTGGTCTGGTACTGACGTGATCAGGACAAGCAGAGAGATACAGTAATCAACCCTCATGGACTTCAGTTTACAACTATATTTATTTATTTATTGGTTGGTTTAGGAGCGGTGAACCTTTTACCCATCAACACACATTTCTGTTTTCATAAAGTCCTGTGAAGGACATGAAAAAAATAAATGTAACAACTGAACAAATGTCTGTATTGTACATTTAGCCTTTCTTCAACAGTTCTTCTAAGATTGTGTTTTTACAATTGCAATGGCAGGCTGGGACTCTAAATTGGTTGTTTGGCTACTGTATATGTGCCCAGTGATTGACTGGCGACCAGTCTAGGGTGTAACCCATCTTGACAAAAAAGTCAGCTGGGACAGACTCCAGCTCACCCGTCAACTAAATGAGGACAAGCTTCAAAAAATAGATGGGAGGATTAAATGTGCTTGTGGGGTGCCAATGGGACGTACTACTGCAGTACTGCTGTCTGTACTCGCATAGCAATAAAAACTATTTGCTAGTTGGACTATTTTTTTTCTTTCTACAATGAAACATCAATCAAGGTTAACGTTGCTGTGAAATCTTGGTGCAAATCTGGATAAAGATGCATCGTATCAAGGATGGTTTTGTCACTTTTTTCAGTACATTTTTAAAAGCTAAATAATTAAGACCATTTATGAGTTGTGCAATTGGATTCTGATCCAATATATGTCCCCCAATAAGCCAAACGAAAGACTCTCTTGAGTGTTGTCTCTTGACTGGGCTGGTATTGATTTTGCCAGTCAGTGCACACAGACAAAGCGACCCACTGTGTAATCTCAGTTTAAATTAAATATGACCAATGTGTGTGTCAAATCAATCTTCCGCCCCACAAACTCCATTGAGGATGTCTGAGTGTCCAACTGAGTAGCATGAAGGGCAAAGTTGAACATATTATGTTGCGTTTGGTGAGTCACTTTTAAATCATTGTGTTGGTGTGCAAAGATCAAACACCATAAAAAAAATGTCTCGATCTCAAAATGTGATTAAATGTCTAATCTGGTGTTAATTGTACCACGTTGACATGATGAATGTCAAGAGAGCAAACTGGTAGAATAAACTCACATCGACTCACCCGCACAAGGTTGCTGACTGCAGCCTGCACCGCCTGCACCGGTACGGACAGGTCCGGGATGGCTTTCCCGTCCACCTCGCCTTCTTCGTGCATGATGACCAGGTGAGAGATCTGCTGGGCCACCGGCTCCAGGATACTCTCGATGGTCTTGGTATGAAACACCGGCATGGTCAACGACTTTTACCGCAGCCCCCAAAGCACACACAAAAAGGTGATCGGTGGCTTCTTTGCAAAGAAGCCCTCCTTTCTTGCTTTTTATTCTCTCCTCACTCGCGGGAGGAGCAACAACCACGTCCGCTCTGACGGTCAAATCTAGACCCGGGTCCCTCCGGTGGGTCTACCCTTGTCGTGCCAGAAGGAATCACCGCCCTCCGCCCAATCACGGCGAAGACGCAGCTTGCTCCGTGCCTGCGCTATGGAGGAGGCTCGGAACCTGTGCGCGCTCACGCTGCACGCGCATGCACGGGCGCAGCATCGTGCAAGTGACAGCTCTTTCCAAGTTACGTCATGCATGCCTGCCAGTGTGCCCCCCCCCCTCCTCCTCCCCAAAAAGGAAAGGGCTACATTAATGAGAAGAGGAGGGGATTCCTCGATTGGATGAGGACGTTCAGTGCAGTGGCACCAACAGGAGGAATGTGGCATTACAATAAGTGGATAAGACTTTACACTGAAATTTCTACACCCAAATGGCTTACAAAATTAAACATAGTTTTTAGGTGCAAAATTTCAGTTTATTCATTTAGGAACACTCAAACCTTATTTGCTACTCTATGTTTGCATTGGTCACTCATTATGCTAGTATTCAGAAAGGTATAGGTATTTTTTCGGTAGAACTTGGTATTACAAGTTTGAAAATCACTGCTCTTCTAGCTAATAACATTTTATTTGAGGACCCAATAAAATTGACCCGTGGCCAATTTTAGGTCCCGACCCTACACAGTGTCGAGGACACTGGAGTTGAGATGTATCAACGTGAAAGAAACAGAAGTGCCTTTTTTATGAAGCTACAAACTTACATTCGACACATGAGCTACGTTCATTAAATGCTTGGTCAGTAGTCAACATCTCCAAGCCGTTCAAGTCTATATTAAGACCAGGAATTCATTTTGCTGTGAAGCAAAGAAGAGAATCTCTTCATGGGGCGCAAACCTATTTACAAACTCACATTATTTTCATGCACAAACAAATGCATTACAGAAACTTATCATGGTGCATTAAAATTGCTGGCATTAGAAATGAATGACGTCCCCAAAGTGTTGCTGGAATAGGGACAATCTCAATGTGTGCTGAGGAAACCAGAGACGTCCCAGGCAAAAACTGCAGTATTTATACCCTGGAGACATTCACAGTGCCTGTAGCTATGTGTGTGTGTGTTTATGTGAATGTGCGGGGGTGTGAACAAGAGGCTGTTGTCATCTGGACTGGAGAGACTCCGGTCCACCTGGTTGAAGAGACTCTCGTCTACTATTATTGAATGTCCAGCGTTTATATACTCAATGGAATCACATTTTTACAAGAGCTCTTAACACGGCTGCCACTGCGAATATAAAAGGTGCAGTAAATGACATCACACTGAGAGGTCACTTAAATATAACTATCATAGTGGTTACCAACATTAAATACAGTAGCGGAGTAAGTCCATGTTCAATTGACTTATACAATTGAAAAGTTTCTAAACGATTCCCCGTGGTCTGTTTTTTTTTCAAACCGAAAGAAAATGTGCTATTATAATTTCTGTACCCTCTCACTACCATGAAAGGGAAGTAACCATCTCATCATTACTCTGAAGATGAAGCCTCAGGAGTAACTTGGATGGGAAGCGGGGGGGATCCAACCTGAAAGCTTCCAGCTGGGATTCAAACAATCTTTGACCATAATCTGTCCTAACCTTCTCTTTCGAAATGTCCTTTCAGGGGAGTGGGACTCTTACTGCATCTCATAGCCATGTATGGTTTGAAGTCATTAAGTAAACACATTTGTGTGAGTAGTTGAGGTGTGTGTAGGGGGATAAGCGAGAGTTATGATTGGGCCCCAGCAGTGCTGTTGTAAACTATTCTGACTTGGCTTTTTTTTTGGACTGGTCGCCAGACAATCTTGGCTTCTCAGAAGACTTGTCGGGTACTTTTTTGTAAATCACATCAGGATTTTCTTCATTCCATAAAAGCATTCTCTAGTGCGCTGTGTGAATATCACTCCACTGTATGGCACTGTACCACTTTCTTTATTTTATTTTATTTGTTGCAATGAGCTTATAGCGTGGATCATTCCACTTAAAACATTCACTTTTGCACAGTATGAAAATAGCTGCAATAAAGTATTTAAATAGAATATGCTAGGCAGAATAATTACATTATATTAAATTATTAAATTAAACAGATCTGTTACATACTGGAAAAAAAGAAAGAATTGTATAAATACAATAAAAAAAACATTTCTTTAAAAAAAAAAAAAGACAAATCCTCAAAGGATTATTCTGTCCATGTGCAGTAAATGCTCCATTAGCTGCCACTCCGTGCACGGTGCAACAAATTGCTGCAACAATTATCTCCGCTGCCAAATATTCCTTTTGGAATTATCTAATTTTACCGTAAGGGATTGACTCTCTATTGCCTAACCTTTATTTTTTGGGGTACATGACACCTTCAGTATACTGTGGTAGGTT
The DNA here is from genome assembly GCF_901709675.1 of Syngnathus acus. Lineage (NCBI taxonomy): Eukaryota > Metazoa > Chordata > Actinopteri > Syngnathiformes > Syngnathidae > Syngnathus > Syngnathus acus. The sequence goes on from NC_051100.1 coordinate 7,650,405, forward strand.
TGTTTTCTCTGCAATCCATTTGTTATATTTGGTGAGCTGAGTGTAAACCCCCGGATTGTTTTTCACAGCGCAGCCAATGCCCCAGCTCACAACTCCGAACTGAAAAAGCCGACCAGCGGCTTCACGCACCAGTGGACCACCAGAGTCGCCCTGTGTGGAGAAAAATCACACGGACAACGTCATTTCCATCCGTGCACCGTGTCAAACATTACACTTATGTTTTGATCATTTTTAGCTCTCGTATGCGCCTGATGTGGGCAAATGGAGGGATAAACTTTGTCACACTTTAAGGAAGACAAAACGTGGAGATGCCGGGGATTGAACCCGGGGCCTCATACATGCAAAGCATGCGCTCTACCACTGAGCTACATCCCCTTACAGACAGCCACTCGTATTCAGTTGTTATTCTGACGCCCTCTAGTGGGGGCTCCTTTGAATTCCAGCTAAAGATGCCCGTAAATCATATATTTGCCGTACATAGTCATGCCTTTAATCATCTTGCAGAATAAATTGCAAAATAATCTGCAGGCAAATATTTATTAGTTGAAAATTAGTATTACTTTCATGCTTTTCATGTTGTGCACATTATTAATCACTACCATTTGGAGAGGATACCACAAGAGTTTCATATCATCTTTTCTGCAGTTAAAAATATGCAGTCACATGTACAGACAACCACTTCTGTTTTTTTCCAACACGATCATTTCCTCTAGTTGCTTTTTGTTCACTTAACCAAATTTGGGATGCAATGTGCAAAAGTTCTTTGAATGGCTGGTCTTGCTCACCTGGCAGGAATCCACGCTCCAGTTAGGTCCCGCAGCACAGAACATGTTGTCAGTGAGCATGTTTGCATAGATGGAATTCTTTTCACAGTGAGATTGGGAGAGACGATTCACACGGGCCTCCTTCAAGTACTGAGAGAAGTGGATCGCCCCTGCAGATAACATCGAATCTTCGGTTAGAATCTTGTTGGAAATGGTAGAATGTCATGGCTAGTGCTATAATGCAAATATTTACGGCTTATGATTTTTCTTTTTTGCCTTAATACTTTTGTCTACAGTGTTTGTTGGGAATTATGTTGTATCTACCAGAGCTCTGCTTGCCAAATCCTGCGACGACGCACTGAAAGCCAACGGGAAGTTGAATGTCAGGTGGAGGAAGACAAACCGTGCGAACAGATTTTGATCGCACGGCACATCGTCCATCTTTGCTTTTGATCTTCAACAGGGCTGAAAAGATGAACGGAACCTCTTAGGGTCTTCATGGATTGCACAGAGATAGCTTTTTACTCAAAGCTTTGCTTGTGCTCACCTATGTCATTGTTGTAGTTGGTCTCGTTGAATGCTTGGTGGAGGATGATTTTTTCCACGGTAAATTCCTGTTCGTTGACCGCATCCGTTTCATTGATGGCACTCTTACCCAGGAAGACAGACAATCGCTGGACGTTGGTCACTTTACTAAACCAAACACACCGACACATTGTTCCACATGAGTCAGTGCTTTTATCAAAGGAGAGGAAATGATTAAGTGTTAGTTTTGTGTGTTTGGTCGCACCCGTCAGAGAAGCAATGCGTAGCCGTGAGCACCCAGCATGGAGCAATGAGTGAGCCTCCGCAAAAGAACTTGCGCCGGTTATAAATGGCGGCGATCCACGGCTGTGACCTCGCGGTTACGAACGAACCGCCCACAATTTTGTGCATCCTTTGCTTGGACGTCTCGCCACATGTCAGTTCTGCAAGGACGGTCAGGAAGGGAATCATCAGATGATGTTATTGTGATAAGTTAGGAGCACAACTTTATTACCTGTATCCACAGGAACGGTGGAACCTGGAGGGCAAAATGACATTCTTAGAAAGTGCAAACCAAAATGAGAAGTTTTAAAATTTTAATCTCTTACAGTTGGGAATGTCACAGAATTCTCTCACGACTCTCTTTCCTCTTTTGACACGACACCATGGCTTCGGGCTCTGGTCAGGATTCCTAGAAGGTAAACATTTGACGTATGAGTTTGATTTGTTGCGAGACCAAACTGATATTATTAGGTATTCCTCCAGCAAAACGTGAATTTTGCCTACCTGCAGTATCTATGATTCCCGATCCCAGATGAGGCACCCCAGGGGTTTTTGAACATTTTCCAATTAAGACAGCGATGCCCATTTGTTGTTTTGGAAATAATTCCCCTGTAATTGCTGCAATCCCCTGAACAACACGCCTCTGAAGCAACAACTTTGAAAAAAAAAATAAAAATTATAAATGAATCTTCACATAACAAAATAAAAATACACACACAAGTGAAGAACAGTGAGGTCACCTTGATGCGAGCGTGTATGTCCTGTCGACTTACGGCTCTTCTTTGAAAATGCCTGAAAAAGAAGGAGCATGCATTTTTTTTGAATAACAATGACTCAATTCCCAATAATGAAATGAAATCATGCACTTGAAATTTACTTACAACTTCAATACTGACAACGGCAATCATCGACAGGATGACTAAGAAGTTCATCTTTACTTCTGCTTTTGTGCTATTGTGGTCTGGACACGGGCTAGACAAAAAAGAATTGACAATATCAGCACTGAATGCCCTTATAGGGAGATTATCTGAAGTGACACGAGGACAGACGCGCGTGATTATAAGGAAAAATAGTAAAGACATGGCGATAAAGTGCATAAGTCTACATTTGTGTCAATTGCATATGTTCATTTATTACAGTATCAGAGGAGCTTGCAATATCAAAATATTTTCTACCCACAATATACAGCATCAACATGACATGATTGGATTGTCAGAACTGTAATTTTACTTCATTTTCCCATAACACTGCATAATAAAAATTCAAACAATAAAAATGGCTTTGTCTACATAGTAGATTGGGAAATTTGACAGGAGATGCATACCTTTCTGTTGCAATACTGTGTAAAAGATCCTGATGAAGATTCTTGTTCACTCTTTCTCCACGCGTCTTGCCTTTTTGTTGTGTTTGAGTGCTGATGTCCCCTGCCTCCCTTCCATTTATGACTGCTGAAGCTGGGAGGAGTTTAATGCCAGGCCCACCAAACATCACTCACACACATCACGCTGACGTTTAGCTTGACCGAAGAATTGCTCATGACGTGTGACATCAGCACTGTCGAATAGAAGAAGTTTATCCAAAATTGGTAATAAAACAGGCTCTCACGCTTTTGTGAGGAAGACATACAAACTGACTGAAGCACAATTCAGGTTGTATGTAAGTGCCGAAAAAGGCAAAGCTTACATTGGTGTATAATGTAAATCAATTGCATTTTATGTAATAATGCAAAAAGAATGAAATTAAGTTTGCAGTATGGATTTGGCATTTAAAGTACTACAAAGGGGATTTTGTCCTTGAAATCCCCTTTGAAGAGACTACCTCATACAGGACAACTTTATTAGTCACCTTTCCGCTTTCCTGATTGCCACAGTCATATCATGGCCAAGGTAGGAAACAGGAAACATTAACAGGAACATGAATGAAAACATCCATTTACTTATTGTTTTCAGTTTCTTCTCAATGTACATGCAGTCAAAATTGTGTTTTTTGTTTTATTTTAATTGCAAGCTGAATGCTTCCTTCCCATGATTACAATTGAAGATCGGGGCTACTGACTGTGCACTATTAATTGTCAGCACAACTCAGGCATGAATTTAAAGTTGTGATCAAATTTAGAGTCTATCTTGTTGGTCACTGGTTTTGCCACTGTTGATCTCTCCAGACATGGCAGATATGTTTTGAAAATTTTTAAAAATATGTGAGATTAAATATTTTCATGAAAGGGACATATGATGGAAAATGTACTCGTATCATGCAGAACCACGCATGTCATGCTCCACTACTAAGTCAAAGCCAAAGGTTTGAGAAATATTAAATGCAGGATGGCTGGATGGATAATGTCTCCTAAGGTAAGCGTTGAGTGTATGGCGCCATCTGCAGACAATATTTAAAACCTTACCATGTAGAGTGAGGTATTTTCTGGAGCAGGGTCATAAAATTTATGAAAATAAATTGGCTGTTGCATTAGAACTATTAATGCTGACAAAGAGACTAGATTACAACAATTTCTCTGCTTTTTTTTTTTTTTTGTTGCTCCGAAGCGATTCACGCACGCATGCGCAGTTGTACTTACGCGTTGACTTTACTTTCACTTTTTTTTTGAACACTTTGTTTGGATCCATTTACCATCAACGACAGCATAAATAGACAACAAATATCTCCAAAGACAAGCACGACAGATCGGGAAAGCTGACGGTTTTGTTACTTTAAGTCTCGGTCGTGAACAGTGACGAAAAAAGGACGGTCATTCATAGTTTGCTAACTCGGGAGGCTAATAACTTATTCAGGGCTAAAATGTTGTGACGCGAATAATTTATGGCACAGCAAAACTGACGCCTGAAATAGGTAAGAATTTCACCAAATTTGCAAGTAGGCTTCTTTCTATCTTCTTCACAACTTTTGTACTACCTACTTAGTGTATGTGTTTGCAGTGTGTGGCAAAATAAACAATGTCTAAAAATAAATTCTCACCCAAAACACCCAAATGATGGTGATTTGACTGTTGAGAGAATGTATACAACAATATTAGCGTGCTGAAAGTACAACAGTGAGTAAACAAATGCTCTTTGTCTCATCTCAAAAGTGCAAAACACAAACACTCCAATGTTCTTGCTGTGTCTTCAGCAGGTGACAATGGAGCGGGCTTCCATCAAGCAGAACCAGTTGTGTGGCCCATGGGAGATGAAGCAGAGGCTTGGGATGGGAGGTTTTGGGCATGTCTACCTATACCAGAATCATGTAAGTGCTGTCATTCACATAATAAACTCACAGGAGCGTGCAAATAATCTGAGATGTCAGAGAGACAAGCGTACGACAAGATCTTTTTCAGTGTGGAGACTGACTCCTGCATAAGAGAAGCAAGAAATCAAATGCATCTTTATCTGTGCACTTTAGTGATAGTAGTGTTATTATTTTCATGTGTTGAGTAGAAGTCGGGGGAGAAGTTAGCTGTGAAACTCTGTCGCCTCGAACTGAGCTTCAAGAACAAGGAACGCTGGGGAAGAGAGATCCAGATCATGAAGAAGTGAATATGGATGCATTGATTATTATATTGCACAAAAAACATGATTTTTTTAAAATATTTTTTTAACAATGGTATTTATTTATCCTTTTTTTTAGGTTGAACCACGTGAATGTTGTTCAGGCCAGTGATGTTCCAGAAGAATTGAGCTTGATTGCGCTGAATGACCTACCGCTGCTAGCCATGGAGTACTGTTCTGGAGGAGACCTACGCAAAGTAGTTTTATCATTTATTTATTTAATTTCATTAAATTGTCACTACATATGTATGTTCAAACCTTTTCAGGTTCTCAGTAAACCAGAAAATTGTTGTGGGTTGAAGGAGAGTGAAGTGCTCTCCCTACTCCGTGACATCGGTAAGTTTTTTTTTTTTGCTGTAAAAGCTCTCGTAGATGACTCTGCTTAATGCATTTTAATTTTTTGACAGGATGCGGTATTGAGTACCTTCATGAAAATAAGATTATACACAGAGACCTCAAGCCTGAGAATATAGTTCTGCAAGAGATTAATGGGAAGGTAAATCACAATCTATGTTTGCAAAAGTGCCATTTGTAGCTGATTTCTCACTTTTCATTTTCCTCCAGCTTGTCCATAAAATTATAGATCTTGGTTATGCAAAAGATCTCGACCAAGGCAGTGTCTGTACGTCCTTCGTCGGAACCCTCCAGTATCTCGTAAGTGTACATTGTTTACATGTAGTGTCAATCTATTTTTTCTTTTCAAATTACAACCATTCATAAAGTGCAATTTTATGCGTTCTAGGCTCCGGAGCTGTTTGAAAGTAAACCTTACACGGTAACTGTGGACTACTGGAGTTTTGGAACAGTAATATTTGAATGCACGTGTGGTTTTCGCCCGTTTTTACACCATATGCAGCCCGTACAGTGGTGAGTTTGATAAATGCTTTGTAATTAATTTCCTCCATAACTTCTGATTTATGAACTCAGCCTGAAAAACCGAATGATGAATGTTTCTAATGTTTGCTGTATTTGTAGTATATTTATATGCCACTTTTTAATAGGACAAGTCAGGTTAAGAATAAAGGTGCTAAGGACATCATGGCGGTGGAGGACATGAATGGAGAAGTTCGATTTTCAACCCATCTTCCATATCCCAACAATCTCAGCAGGTAGAAACAAAAGCAACGATCATTATTCTATAAATCAAGAATTTCATTCTCTCCTAATGTTTGCATGCGCTTTTCTTAAGGCCGTTGTTAGCGCCAGTGGAGAATTTGCTGCAGATGTTGTTACTGTGGGACCCGGCAGCCCGTGGCGGGGGGTTGGATCCTGTTACGAAAAAGGCAAACTGTTACAAGGCTCTCCAGAACATCCTCAACATGAAGGTCAGTAATGAACAACAACAATTACTCCAGACGTCATACAAAAGCTCTTTTGCAAATGTTCCTCGATCAAGATAACAATTCCAAGATTTGGTGCTCAGGTGATCCATGTGTTAGATATGACGTCAGCCCAGATGCACTCTTTGATCCTGGAGGCCGAAGAGAGCTTACACTCCTTGCAGCTTCGTCTGGAGACGTACACACAGACGCATATCTCTCCCCTAAATCAAGAATTGCTGTTAGAGACGGGAATCTCCCTGGACCCACGTAGACTTCCTGCACATTGTTTACCGGATGGTTTGGTATGTGACGCTTACGCAAAAGCATATTTGCTGTGAATGATCTTTTTGCAGCCACTCTTGTTAGAATTTGTCATCAGTGTGTATGTGTGTGTCTTCATTTTTGTTGTTTTTTTGTGTCAGAGAGGCTGGGACACCTTCATCGTCTTCCTGTTTGATAAGAGCCTATCCAAGTACTCAGGACCGCTCACTGCCAGACCCTTGCCTGAGAGTGTCAACTTTATAGGTGAGACTTTTCACTTTAAAATAGCATCCAAATCTTTGCTTCGTTCTTCAATTCAACTTCAACAGTTTAATGTGCTTGGCTCCATTCAAAAGCAAGTCTCTTTTCTTTCTGCAGTCAGAGAGACAAAGACGCAGCTCCCACTGACCACATTGAGGAAGGTATGGGGAGAAGCAGTCAGCTACATTTGTGGACTAAAAGAGGACTACACCCGCCTGTACCAGGGACAAAGGGCTGCTATGTAAGTACATGTACGGAATTGTCAGTCGGTTATTCCTTCAGAAAAATGGTAACCAGCTGGGCGTGCAAGAGCAACATTATTAAATGTGTAAATCCATATTAATGTGTGACAGCTTTGTGGTGTGTCGTCTAAAAACAGCTGGTAGGGCTGGGAAATTTTAAAAGAAAATTCCCGACCCCCTACATTCTGCATTGGTGGCGCAAGGGGCAGAGAACTGGGGAATTTGATAGTTTTAATAGTCTTACATTGATCATTCAAATGCAAAGGTGTGGCTCATGCCTCTGACTTATTTTTATTATTAGTATTAAAAAGAACCTAAGCATTGTTACTATTAGCAGTGTTTTGTGCACTTTTACAAAGTGATGCCAAAAAAGCTAGAAATAGCAAAAACAAGATCAGTCTAATCTTTTGTTTGTGCGTAGGTTGAGTCTGCTGCGTTATAACACCAACTTAACCCGCTACAAGAACCTGCTCTTCTCCCAGTCACAGCAGCTGCAAGCCAAGCTGGCTTTTTTTAAAACCAGCATCCAGCATGACTTGGAGCAATACGCCAAGCAGAGACACACAGGCATCTGTGAGTTTCTCCTTTGGTCATTCATGCATCCATTGATGAAGTCTACACACCCCTGTTCAAATTCCAGATTTTCGCGATATAAGAAAAAATATCAAAACAAATCATTTAGAAATGTTTTATATTCACAGTATTTGAAATGAAAGCAAATCATCTGCTTTTGTGTGTTTTTGCGAAGCTTCAGAGAAGATGCTTAGGACGTGGCATGAAAATGAAGCAAAGGCCGATGGCTTTTCAAAGGTAAGAGAAAATGTGGAAAGGCATAATGGCATACATCCCATTTGAGAATTCACACATTTCACAAATGCTTTCTGCCGTAGGTTGCTGATGTTGGATATCTAGATGAAGAGATAGTTGCGCTTCATTCTGAAATTGTGGAATTGCAGCGGAGTCCATTTTTGAGGAGACAAGGAGACTCGATGGAACAACTGTCAGTATATTTAAGAATCACATCAGTGCTGTGTAGTGCACACAAAGTAACTTTGTGCCTTTCCGCAGCGAGGGTAAAGCTATTGAACTCTACAAGCAACTAAAAGCTAAATGCAAAAGTTAGTGAAGATCTTCACATTTATTCAAATTAAGTCTATAAAATGTATAAATATACTGTAAATAAATGAATACATTTTGTGTTTCTGTACAGGCCCCGACCTACCACATGGTTACAGTGACAGCTCGGGCATGGTGAAGGCCATCCTGCAAATGGTTCAGAACCAAGACCGAGTGCTGAAAGACTTGTACACTCACCTCAGGTAATTCATTCGCCTCCAGCCGAGCAAAGTGCAGCACGAATGTTCTACTTATCCACACTTGTTTTTCCCTTTAGTACAATTCTGGTATGTAAGCAACGCATCGTTGATTTGTTCCCAAAGTTGGAGAAGGCAGTTGAGAGCATAAAAACGGCAGAGGTAGCCGTAATGCAAATGCAAACAAAGCGCCAGAAAGAGTTCTGGTACCTTCTGAAGATTGCCTGTGTGAGTCAAATATTAAGTCGAGAGTATTCAAATATTCAGTTGCCGTGATATACTTATTTGAAACCTTGTGTTTGTGTCTTAAGGCCCAAAACGATTCACAGATTTGTGTTCAGCCATCCACTGATGGGTAATGTGCTGGGATTAGAAAGCTTCATCATACAAAAAAAGTCGAAAGGATGATTTTTAAAAACTAGACCTTTTTTTTTCTCTTGCAGAGAAACTGTTTCTCAATTATTGGATGACAACTGCCATTATCTAAATAAGCTCACTTCTTTGCTGCAAGATGTCAGCCTTGAGAGAGAGCAAAGCATGATGGTACGTTCTCCACAGTGTTTCTGGTCATTATGGTTGGAATCATGCATTGTAACTCCTCCCATGTGACAGAGCCCAACAAATCATTTATTCAGAGTAGCTTAACGAGTGGAGCAAGTGTGTGTCTGAACCTTATTTCTTTATTTGCAACATCCTTTGTCTTGTGATCCTTGCTTTTTCCATGTTAGCTCCTCCTACTATCCACCACACCCTTCAGTCTTGTTTTTTTTACTTGTAAATATGGATACTGTTGATATGCTACTTAACCAAGAACTAATTGGAAATGGAATAATTATCTTCCGTGATAGAGTGTCAAATTGGGAATCACTACATAGACGTGTTTTCCCCTGTCATTCTCTTATTGAAGTCCAGTTATGTTGTATTTATTTACCACAGTACCACTACACCACATTTAAAAGTCTTAAGTTGAACTTTATCTCTATGTTCTTTTTTTAGGATCAAGACTGGAGTTGGATCCCTAATGATGCAGCAAAACCCAACCAAAGGTCTTTGACCGACCAATCAGGAACACAATGAATCAAAGATACGTTAGTGATGCAATACAACATGTATGCTGCCTAGACGGTTTATGATGTAGTGGACAGGCTTTATGTTAAAGCCTGTTAGCCATGATATAAGCTACACAGTGGTTTTGTTCGTTTTGTGTTACAATGTAAAGCAAAATGTATTTATTTCACGAGTGAAACTGAGCAAAGTGAAATGTGCGCCATGCATATTCCTCACTCGCTCAAGGAGTAAAATTAATAATTTTGCAAATTAAACAATAATTGTAGTTAAAGTATCATTTTAAGCAAATCATCCAAACATTATCTAAGAGTTAACCATAACTTATTCTGCAGGTGTTGTGGTAAACTCTAACTGAAACTGTCCAAGAGGTATTCATTAAAGGGAGTGAGTTTGTTGTCCTGAACCTTTCTAAGAGTAATATTTTGATTACCACCTTTTGCTCCAAGAGAGGCAATGCAGACAGCACTTACAAGCACTTACAGTTCAATTCTATAACAATAAACTGTAAATGACTTCACTTTTTGAGTGTCAAGGTTATTTTCTAATGGTAGAATTTTCAGCTCTTGTATTAATGTATTGGTTAGTTGTAGCTACTAATAAACATACTTTGTAATGTGGGTAGTGACATGACATGTCAAATTCCAAAGTGAAAATAATTCCCACGGTCCCTGAAAGCAGCACACCAAGAGCGAAATAATCAAAAATATAGATCATTTTAGCTTTTACGTTCAATAGATTTGCATTGGTTGTTACGAATTGTTTGCTTATTGAAGTACAAATGTTATTCAGCTTTTCTATATATTTTATATATCTTTATCGACTTTATAAAACTAATAGATTTAATTACGTTTTCGGTCAATTCTTGGGTCTTCTGAGCATTTAAATTGGCAATATTTGGGTAGTGACCTGAGTTTTTAGGTGTAAAATGTTTCAGAACTACTTTTAGAAGATAACAAATAATTCCGACAGCCCATGAATGCAGCACCGCAACAAGCCCAAACTAAAACTGCGGTAGGCGGTTGAGGGGGATGAGACGTTGAATGAACGCCAGGAGAGGTGACTGTTCGCGATAGTGGTAATTTCATTTTACTACATTTAATTCAACTCGGCACTCGAACATTGTTGCACGTATTTCTCCCTACAAAGCTACGCCTCGCTTAGTAGATTGCGGAGGTTATCAGCCCAAGCAGTTAGCACACAGCATGCATGATTACGGAATCCGCCCCCGGTAGTGAAGGATAGCTCACGCCACGGCTAACTGTGGCTAACACACGTCGTTGGTCTTTCAGCAATGCGTCGGTCTGTTGCGTATTAAAAATGGAAAGTCATGATTGCGAAGAATGCTCTTTGTTGATTTTAGTTCATCGAAATGCATTTTGCCAGTCTGTGTGCCAACGCTTGTTAGCAGTCGTCATTGTCATCTGTCAGTGTAAAATGAACGGTCGCGACAGTTGTGTGGACCTTCGAATGTTTATTGGCTCCGTTGTGGTGAAAGGATTCTGTAAATCGGTGTGCTTATTCTGTTATTTTGTCAAATTCTTATAACGACGGAATAAATCGCTTTTAAATAAATAAATCATCTAATATTCGAAACAAAGAGACATACAGTGAGTATATAATTGTTGCAAAGTATTTCCCAAATTTACCCCCAATTCGATGTGGATGACTGGATGCCCCCCCCCCCCCCCCCCCCTAAAATATTAAATGATAATGTTGCATAATCTGGAATACATAACATTTCGTTCTATTTTTCAACACTCACAGGAAAGACACACAAACACATTTTAAATGATACATTTGGACCAATTAAGTGAATTTAGATGATTTTCTGCGATGCACCTGATGATGTCACAGCATACTAAAGTGGTTGGGAATCATCAAACCTTGCAACCATAGGTGGGCCTTAATAAAATGTACAGTCTTTTTATTTCACTCATGTCAGTTGGTGACTTATTTACAAGGACTTTTATTTTACACCAATCCTACGCTTGTTTTAATCGCTTGCAATAAAAAGGCAGCAGAATAGCTCCATGCCATTTACTATACTTGTGCAAACATTTTAGGATGTTTAAACAATGGTCATCTATCTACAGGTGAGAGCCCAGTGAGGATGACGCCACATGTCGGGGCTGTTTTTGCAGCAATTGCAGGGGTGACGGCTGTCCTGCTGCACTCCTCCATTCACAAAATAGAGGAAGGCCACCTTGCTGTCTACTACAGGTACTGCTAACTGTACACTGACACAACACTAACCAATTTTCCTTTGAAAGGAGAAAGAAAACGTGTAACTGGCGTCAAAGATAGGGTTATGATCCGTTTTAGAGTTTTCACTGTACGACATTTAAGGTGAACTTGTTTGTTAACGTTGTGCCCTACAGACGATTTCCTTCACTCTACCCGCCTACATTGTAATCAGCAGCTACCCAGCTATTTCGAAATCATTGCACAAGCTTCTTCTTTTTTTTTTTTTATGTCTTTAGGGGTGGAGCTTTGCTGACAGGTCCCAATGGTCCGGGATATCATATCATGCTGCCTTTCATTACCACATTCCGATCAGTTCAGGTAATCTCTTCTCGCATCCTTCTCGCAAGAATGAGGACAGTTATAATCAACTGTGTATCTCATCATACACACAGGCAGAACAGGAAATTATGTTGTCTCCTCATCTTGCAGTTTAACATAAAAAAAACAAACATTGTAATTGCTGTGTTAGCTGAACTATTCCGTTCATTTTTTGTATTCTTTTATTTCAGACGACATTGCAGACTGATGAGATCAAGAATGTACCTTGTGGAACAAGGTATAAATATTATACTAATATATATATTTTTTCCTCAATGTCTGCAACTAAAAAAAAAAAAAAGGAATAAAGCTATTGAATAATGTCCAAAAACTATGAGAATAAAATAGAAAGTATTTAAAAAAATAACATTTGTTTGAGAATGTTGACACATTTTGAATCTCCTTGCCAGTGGCGGGGTGATGATCTATTTTGACCGAATAGAGGTTGTCAATATGCTGGTCTCCTCCGCAGGTACAAAATGTTCAGATTCAATTGCAAAAGCTCCTTTTCTTATCGCATGCTACTGTTTGTCAACTGCCCGGCATCACAATCGTCTCACTTCCTGATGTGTTTCTAGTGGTGGACATAGTGAGGAACTACACGGCCGACTATGACAAAACTCTCATTTTCAACAAAATTCACCACGAGTTAAACCAGTTCTGCAGCGTGCACACACTACAGGAGGTCTACATAGAGCTCTTTGGTTTGTCTCTCCCCCTAAATGTTAAAATAAGTCATGGTATGGCAACAGATAAAGTATGATTTCATTGCCCAGATATCATTGACGAGAACCTGAAGACTGCCTTGCAGAAAGATCTTAATGTGATGGCCCCTGGACTTACCATACAGGTAAGAGGTAACAAACAATTGCAGGTAAAAAAAAATCATATTCTCTGTGAGAAGCGCAATTGTTACACTGCTTTAATACTGCACACATTTTGGTTTGACGTAGAAATAATAAATGGTGGAAAGTACAAAAAGAGGAGCTATTGTAAACAGGCTCCCCATTCACAGGCGCACACAGCAGGAAGCGATGAGATTCTCCGCTGAAGAATACCAGGGCTAAGATGGAAATGTGTCAAAACGGGTTAGCACAAGACAAACACTAGATTCAAACCAAATTAACTAAATCAAACAAAACTTTTTTGACAAACTAGTATACCTTTTGTGTGATCAGTATCAGTTTCCATGGCTCCAATTCCACTCAAGAATATTATCCAATATCAGTCGGTCTGTTTTATATATTCATGAACATTTATTTTCTCTCTTTTCTTAACATTATGGCCTTTCGTGGTTTTATTTGCCATCAGACTTGCCTGTGATTTATGAAATATGATATATGAAATCAAGCTGTGTTGATTTCAAAGGTCTTTTTCTTTCTCCCCACTCTAACTCAACCGGATGCAGGCTGTCCGCGTAACCAAGCCAAAGATCCCTGAGTCTATCAGGAGAAACTTTGAACTCATGTGAGTTTGACCTAAAGTTGCTATCTAACATGCATTTTTTGGGTGTGGCATACTTGGTTCAAGTGAGTTCAAAAGCATAAAGAAAAGTGTAGTGTGTGTGTAAAATAATGTGTGTGTGTGTAGGGAAGCAGAGAAAACCCGTCTCCTAATTACGGCTCAGACACAGAAGGTGGTGGAAAAGGAGGCGGAGACTGAGAGGAAAAAAGCCATTATCGGTAAGTGGGGATTTTTTTTTTCGGGTGGTTTCATTTGCACACTCTTCTATTCCGCTCACCACAAAGCCCGCCTGCTGTGTTGATCCGTGTCGTGTGCAGAGGCTCAAAAAATGGCTCAGGTAGCCGAGATCCATTTCCAGCAGAAAGTGATGGAGAAAGAGACAGAAAAGAGGATCTCTGAAATCGAGGGTCAGCTAGCCGCCTTGCTTCAGTATTTCAGTACACGTGCAGTACTTCTCGTTCATCTCTTGAGACGAATATTTCTTCTATTTCTGTATCTGGTGCTATCATGTGCCATATTCAGATGCCGCCTTTCTGGCCAGGGAGAAGGCCAAGGCCGATGCAGAATACTACACCGCCGAGAAGGTTGCTGAAGCAAACCAGGTATAAGACATTGTGCACACACAAACGCACATGTAACTCAATGCATGTATTTCAATACACTTTTTGGCATCCTTCTGTTGTGGGAGCAGCCTCAGTAGAAATGCTCACCGCAATGTCAAGATGAACTTAAAACACGAGTGAAATTCTGCTTATGTGGCTTCACAATCACATCTGCTCTGTCTTGTAGCTGAAGTTAACCCCTGAGTACCTGGAGCTGATGAAGTACCAGGCTATAGCGACTAATAGCAAGATTTACTTCGGCCAGGACATCCCCAACATGTTTGTGGATGGAAACCTGGGCACACCCAAAGCCGAAAACAATCACAAGGCACCCAAGCGGGACTCACGGATATCTTCCGTTGATTTGTAAAGAGCAAATAGAGATTTGGAGGATTTGATGTGATCAAAAAGCAGAAGGAAGAAGGTAATGAAAAGGATTTTTTTTTTCTTTTGGAGGGGTTAAGCGTAAGAACAAAAAGCCTGTAAAAGCTTATCTGCCTGTAAGGCAACAGCAGGGGGTCGCTAAAATTTTCTTGTTTAACTTTTTTTTAATGCTTTTGGCTAACCTCGTATGCAAAGATCATAATTGTTGACACGGCCTATCTGGACTGGAATGCAGCGTGTGACACTAATTAGAAACAAGAGGGCGATTTGTTTTGGCGTGTTAGGGAGTCAACGGCCGATGAGTTAATGCTTAGTTGGGCATTTCTTGGTTGCAGTTCAAACAGTGCACTGTGGCGTTTGCCAGCTGCTTAAAGAAAGCGGACTTGAATATTCTAATGAGAACGGCGGAGGAGCTTCCTGTTCTTATTTGGTCTGCTGGTTTGTGTTTTGTTGTGTGGCCTGGTGCTGATGATGAAAGTAGTGCCTGCTCCTATCCACCAATGCTTTCTGTTTAGAGCTTATTGGGATATCTCAGGAAAATAACAATTTGTTAGATGCTCACAAGGACTTTTTCCTAATACTGGATCCGAATGCAAATCCCTTGCAAGTTCCCTTCCCTTCTAGTTTACTGGTCTAGGATCAGAAGGAAGTTACGGGACTGAGACACGAGAAAATAAGCGAGAAGGCTACACAACTGCTCGACCGTCATCACATTCGGATGTTGCATACTAACTGCACAGTGTCTCAGTCTTTGCCAAACAAAATTACGCTTGTCATAACACTATCATTCTCCTGTTTTGTAAAATGCAGTTAATTAATAGTGCTTGTGCCGGGGCTAGTTTGACTTTTTTTTTTTTCCCCACCCTTGGCTTTGTTTAAAGAAAATGCGAGTTAGCCATGGTTAACAATGGTGGGTTAGTCACGCTGTGGTGCATCGGCGTCGACGGGAGCCAAGAGAAAGACACCATTTGTGTCCAGAATGACGTTTGTGTCCATGCGCTGATGTTTACGTGACCGCCGAATGGACGCACTCTTGCTCTGCTTGCTGAGGCGGTGGCGGGTGATGGGTATAAATCACTCAACCTGATTTATTTGTTTCTTCTTGTTGACATTTTGTACAATCTGTGAAATTCTCCAAAATGGTTTCTCCTTGTTTTTAAAGGGTTTATATGCAAAAACAATGTTTTGACAATATTCTTAAATAAAACCTATTTTGGTACCTCTCTTCTCCATGCATCAATTGACTGAATTATTCATGTCAATATTCTGAATTTGTCAGTAAAAAAAAACTTTGTTTTGGTAACTGAAAACTATTTTATCGGCTGCAGTTTCCCTGTATGATGCTTTTAAAAGTATTTCTAAAACATTTGCATATATGTAAACAGTTTGAGTTTATTTGAATTTTATGAAAGTGAACATTAGAAAACAAGAGAGTAATTCCAAAAGCTTCCAACAGGGGGTGCACTGACATCATAAATACTCAGCTCCAGTTAAAAGAGCCCAAACAGCAAGACAATACATATTTCAGCTAAAACAATGGACATAAATTCTGACCATTGTAGCCACGTGTGGATGACTGGACCAACGTACACAGTGTCACACCTCGTGCGTCATGAGCACAACGTCAACACGTCAACAGTTCCATGGTCCTGAAGGAGGTCAGCTGTTCACGCAGGAAGCACTCAACGTGTGAGAGCATGTGAGACACGATTTCCTCATTGTGAAGTCCACAATACCAGCCAGTGGGGTCACTTTAAGTAAATTAAAGCCATTGTTTTGGTTGCTGAACTCTGAGAAGGACCCAATTAAAAACCAGCACGATGGAAAAGCAAAGATATGTTTCAGATATGTAAAATAAACAAACCAGTTGAGCGGCCGGGTTCTTTTGTCACTGATATGGCAAGATAAATAAACCTGGTTAATGTGAATATTGATGTTTACTGAGTCCAGTTAAATGGGTGGTCTGGTGCTGTGAGGAAGTCAGGTCAAGTCTGTGTCTGCTGAAGCCCACCAGAGTTAGGGCGTGGCTGCTGGAATGATCCGTTTGAAAGAGAAGAGTGATACAGAGATGGTGATTCACTCTATCATCATCAGCTATCATCATCTCTGTGCTCGGCTTGTTCTCCTTTGCATTCCAATCCTGTGTGCTGGAGCTTCACACTCATGCTAAAAACATCACCTTTCAAATATATAATTTACTGACTTTCACGCATTTTTTTGCCCCTTACTCAGCTTGTTTTTCTCTCATTTACTTCATTCTGCATAAATCATGCTTGTTACAGAGCATTTTTTGAGAACACTGGGGCCTCAACTTACAAGTTTGATTTGTTCCTGACCACTTTCCCAATTCAAAGATCTTGTTACAAATCATATTTCTCATTAAAATGAATGACAATTAGGCAGTATGTCTACTTTCTTTGGCAATTGGTCGCACAAATTGTGCTTGGTAACAAGATCTTGCGCAAATATGGGACGCTGCCAGTATCTGAGTTATGTTGTTTATATCTGCGAGATAGCCAAGATGTTTTGCTTGTGAAATATAACGATGGAGACTATTCTCATAGTTTAGTCTTGCATACTTTTTTGTCTTCAAGCTATCCTGTTCTAAAATTGACCCACTTGTGTCAGCTTTCCAACATGACCTAATGCTTTATCATTAGACTAAGACAGGCTAGTGATGCTGAATCAGCATTTATGTCTTCTTATTCCGATCAGCCTCATCTTAACTGTTAACGTTGGTGAAAAAATGTGCTATCTTGAAACAAAACTCACACTTACAGGAATTGCTTTATAAATAAGTTTTGGATTTTCCGACGTGTGTGACGAACTGACAGTGCTTGTCAGTAAACCTAACACTGCATGTCATTGTGTTTGCAGCTCATTTCTGAACAGTTCTATTTGTTATTCAAGGAGTCACGTTGGAAAAATAAAGTGGTTAGACAATTTATTGAGCACGGGGTGGTCGGACATTACAAGCTGAACAAAGGATGGCAGTTTAAAATTAAAACAAAAAACAAGCACATTACCGCTTCACACAGAACAGAACCTCATTATTTAAAAAAAAAAAAAAAAAAGGCACACTAAATACTCTACAGAAATAGGAAAAAAATAATAAAGGCAAATATACAGTAAATCTCACTTGATACTTTCACTTAGATAAATGTACACTATGAATAAAGTTGCTGGTGTATTTCTAAGCCTATCCTTACAAACAAGACTTTTTGTGTTTATTTTTCTCTTTTTGGGGCTTTTTATTTTAATATTTCAAAAATTCTCAACCAGAATCAACAAATATATATGAGCAGTCAATTGGCAGCTTATGCAGTTTCAAATGAACTGTATGAGGAAAATGGCCTATTAGTATTTCCAAGGGGAAAAAATTCCTGGTTTCACTGTGAAATACATGTGAACCTTGCTTCTCGTTTTGTAGAGGGATTAATTGCCGCTAAACAAAAAAAATCATGGAAGTTTTATATAATTATTTTTTGCTTTTTACATTGTAAAGTGTTGATTGCAATTATAATAAGAGTTTCTTTAAAGTGCTTAAATGCTGCTGGGTTTAGAATCAGTGTATTTTCCTTTTGCACAGGTACACATCTCCAGATTGTGCCTCAGATCATCTATCCGCATGTCCTTTAGCTGAATCAGGCGCTCCAACTTGCTCACCTTCATTTGCAGGATCTACGCACACACACAGACACACAAAAGTGAGAAAACAACAGGCAGTGCATTGACTGAAAATCTGCGGGATGTGATGAAAAAAGAGGAAGTGTTGCACATTTGTGTCCTTGTGTAGCCTCTTGCCTCACATGCAGATGTTGTCACACATTGAGTTATATCCGCTTAGGTGAAACTG
Source organism: Syngnathus acus (assembly GCF_901709675.1). Classification (NCBI taxonomy): domain Eukaryota; kingdom Metazoa; phylum Chordata; class Actinopteri; order Syngnathiformes; family Syngnathidae; genus Syngnathus; species Syngnathus acus. Next base: position 7,668,850 of record NC_051100.1, read on the forward strand.
ACTCACTGACCACTGCTGACACAGCTTGTACCATAAATGCGTGCGCACACACACTTACACACTCAGGACACACACCTGCAAAATGTCTATATGACCTGCTTTTTCCCAGCAAAGAATGAAAATGGGAAGACAAGTCAAGCGATGTGTTTCCCAGATTGGTGTGTGTGTGTGTGTGTGTGTGTACCTCCACTGTCTCCTGCAAAGCCATGGCTGCGTGCTCTTTTTCCTTTAGCATTTGGCGTACGGCTGGGTCCAAGTTGGAATAAAACTGAGCTGTGTGTTGTAGTTTGCTGCAACAAGAGTAACTTGAATCATAGTGGATACACAAAAAGGCCACACACCCTGTTAAAAGTATAGTTTTTTGGTATAAAAAAAGAGAAACATGAATCCTGTCAGCCCTTTTCCACCGAGAAAATGAACTGTGACTAAGTAATTCGACTGAAAAGTAAACAGAAATATCTCAGGGGGAAAATGTTCAATTTGATGGAATTTATTACTGTCAAGCATGTGACAGAAATATCTTTTTCTGTTCTATTTTTTCTATATATATAATTCTTTTTTTCATCTTTCTTTGCTAGATGGAGTTTTTCGTAATGTTTGACCTTAAGGGTGTGTATATTTATGCAATGAGGTTATTTCTCCCTAAATGATTCTAGTTTAGTTTTCTGCTTATTTGGTAGATGTCAGGTATTCATGGGAAGCTTTATTTTATTACCTCGTCTCCATTTTCAACTTGTCATCCCGTTTCACCTCCTCGCGTACGATCTCGGACAGATATCTGGCCTCACTCTGATTAAACTCTGAAGCAAAAAGGACATAACGTGACACTCCCTCCAGAATCATGTTGACTTTTTTGAAGAGCTGAATAGTGCTGTTGTTGGACACCCAAAGAAGTCCAGTAAATCTTCTGAGCACAAACGTAGGGTGAGGTGGGGAGGGGGGACTATGAGGATAAGCAGAACAAGGGAGGGAAGTCCTTGAAGTTGTGCCATGCTGATATTTGTCAGTGATAAGGCCATCTGCTGATAATAGGATGTGTGCACTGCGTCTCTCTGTGATAGCACACAGGGTGGAGGGAAAGAGAGGAAAGAGGAGCGGCTCTGAGGTCAGCTCACAAGGTTATATGGCGGGGACGGATGAGGTGTGAGAATTGGAAGAGAGCCGTGTCAGCGACTGACGCCCAAAAGGTTGCGACATTTGCTTATTGCGTGTGTGCTTGTGTGGTCACTCGATAGCATGATATGCAGTTACGGGGCAGGTAGCAAAGCGGATCAACGAGAAATCGTCTAGAATCAGCATGTAAATGTAAATAATTAGTCAAACTTAAATTGACAACGTAATGTAGTAAAATGCATTTCTCATAAACTTATGGTGGCAATTTTGAAAAGCATGAGTTGAGCAAATAGTGAAAAATTCTTGGAAAAAAGAGGCTTCTAACTATTTAATGCCACACCCATCAAACTAGACAATGACACGATTTCCATTCAAAACAACCAAACGACATTGCCTTCATAAAAGCCTGCTAACATATCATGGAAATTGCCTTGGTGTACCAACTCATAGACAGATAATTTAACACTACTCACAGGCATATATTCTTTATCTTCTACAAAGAGACTAATATTACAGCAAACTGTACATTCTATGCAATTATACGATTTATCTGTGTTTCTTAAAGTACAGGAACTGTATTAGAATGGAGGAACCATGGCTGTGGTTACCTGTGAGAGTTTTCTCTGGGTTCCTGGTGTCATAATACTCCAAATCCTGCATTGAAAATAGACATTTAGCGACGCACATAGCACACACATGTATGTAGGCTTACAACATCACATACTAATATGGTGTGTGCCTTCTGGTCCAACTTCTGATCTATCTTTTCCCTGAGGCCACTCAGCACACTTTCGATCACCCCCGCGGATCGCAGTATAATCTTTTTCACTGACTTCTCAGGCACGTGGAAGTTCAGCTTGGAGAACACTTTCCTGTGTTTGCAAAACGACACTCGATAACACATACACATCTGTTTGCAATTGTACCGACGTTACATGTTGTGATGATAAACACCGGTGGGATCCTCAAGGGTGGCTGCGCGCCATTTAAATGGTCCGGGACAGTTTTTGGACTGGTTCTCACCCCCAGATGAAGAGAGGTGTGCTAAGTTTGGCCACTGAATATGTTGACGTGTCTACTGGGAGTGGTGGGTTGGGTGGCACTAGACATACTGAATCCCCATCGTGCCAATATTCCATCAGTGCAACTATATTTATCAGCTATACTGTAAAAAATATTTACTCTGTGTAAAATCGTTCCTCGGTCATGGCCAAACAAAAACACCACAGGAACCCTCAAGTCAAGTGTGTTTGGGATACACACTCGCTGGCTACTACTTTCCTTCCGCAATCTAACTCAGGAGTGGGAAACATCCTGATGGCTGTACAAGCCTGCGAGAACATTTGCCTGGAAATATTTTTTTTAAATTTGATGAATGAATGCATGGACCATGAGATGCCTCTCGCCTGTTAAGGAGGTTCCAGTTGCTTAGCTTCTGCTGAGTGGAGCTGGCAGGAGTGTAGTTGTGCAAGTCGATAAACTTTGGGAAGAAATGTTTCACGACCTCAGCCACCATCACTGCAGACAGAAAGCAAATACATGCATGAAATATGATCTCGTACGACATTATGAGGCAACAAATGGCACACTAGTTTGCATAGCAGCGTACATATGGGGCACACACCAAGGTAACACCTATTTTAGATTATTTTTCATACATATTTATGGCCTGTAAGTGTTTTATGCACAGGCCTAAATTTATACAATTAAAATCATAACCATAAAATATGATCGAGAATAAAAACACATATTAAACTCATGCACAATACATACTGACCACATCAGTATTTATGTCCACCTGCACAGTCTCTTGTAAATCAATACAAAATCAATAATTGCATTAGTATGCCTGTCATTGTCATTAAAAAAAAAAAGAATTATTATCTTTGTAAAAGCAGAATCATCGATTACGCTCTTACATTGACTTTCTTTAGACTGCGCAGGTATCCGTCATGATTCATCTGATGTCTTAGTTTTAGCTTTAGCCTAGTTTTAAGTACCTCCGTCGCTGAAGTCATTGGCGATGTTTCTTTTAGGTCTTGAAAGATGAATTTTATCGATCCACGCATACAAATCCTGCAACTCGTCCTCGTCTAACTCTCGCTCCATTCGCTATCCGGGTTTTTGTTACTTTATGAATTTAATTTTGACAATTTCAAGCACCGGACAATTTCGCTCGGTTGTTTTTGGTGGTTGCTAAGCAACGCAGCGTAAAAGGCCAGAGCGAAAAGCAATAGGCGCATTTGACGTCACTCTACGTGCATTATTACGTTGTTTGCTAATAGTGTGTCTTATGCAAGGTTTACGTTTATAATTAAATTCACCTTATTAATGAGGAAAAGGAGAAACTTCTTTCTATGTTTCTCCTTACTGTGACTTAAAGAAATCTTCCCCAAAGAAAAATACACAAACAAAAAAGGGCAAATGCCAGTCCTACAAAGCAATGGTATCTGGGAGTCGCTATGGTATTACGCAAAAAAATAATAATCAAGTTTGTAATTTTATTTAAACACAAGCATGTACATAAATGAAACTCAGTTTGAAGTTTGAGTCCTCGTTGCAAGAAATGAGTCATTATTATTATTGTATTTGTAAGGGGACAATGTTATGATGACTGCTGCATAGAACATTCAATTTTTTTAAAAATCCCTTGAGAAGTTAAAATCAATATGTGCTGACAAAAAGACAAGTGTCAAGAACAAATTCATACATTCATCCATTTTCATAAAAGGATTCAAGGCAAAGTCATATAATCTGGGTTCTTTCATACAAAAATCTTTAAAGTGCCCACATTGGTGCCACATTTGAAAATCCCTAAACTTCTCTTAGTACCAAAACAATGTTACAAAGTTACAGCATCAGCAGTACAATCATAAAATGTTCACATATCTCAGGATCAAGGACAAGGAGAGACGTTTCCCTTCAAACATCGTCATCATCATGGTGGCGGAGCCATAAGTGCTGTCAATCACAGTTTTAAAAAGAAGCAAGGCAGATGGCAGCAATCCTCATGGCGTTAAAAAAAAAAAAAACACTTTTGTTTATTTTCGTTGTCGATCCTTCAGCTGGATCTCGTCCTCGCATGAACTCACACCAACGTCTCCTGAGAGCTTTTCTTTCTTTCTTTCTTTTTAAATCCTTGTAGGTGAGATAAGAGCATCAGTGTCTGAGGATTTCAAAAGTGGAATGATTCCCCTTGGTCATCTAGGTCTGCTGAGTGGAGTCAGGGCAACTCTCCCTGAAATCTACACAAATAAATACAAGCACACATCATCAGCCTCTCTCAATACAATCTCTTAAAATGTGTACACAACGCATTTTAAAGGACCCCAAAAGAAATTGCTGTGACGCTGACAAGATGAGGCGTGGCAGATTTCGGGAAGCACCGCTGTTCTTCAATACGTACCAGCTGAGTGTGAGGGAGCTGCGGAGGGACGGCGGCGGGCTTTGGCTTTACTGGAGGCGTGACAGGTTTTGGCGTTGTGAACTGCGAGAAGGCAGATGATTAAACATTGTCGAAGTGCGTGATTAATTGCTGACTTACTGGTTTGGACGCAAGTGGTGGTAAAGGTCTGGACGGAGGTAGTGGCCTTGCCTGGAAGTAATCACGAGTCAATATGAGACTAATCTTGTAATAAATTTTGGGACACGCCTCTTATAGATTATGATTATTTTAGACCCAGAAGTTCCCTCTGACTCATAGTGAAGGAACATTGTGGGGAAGGCCCTTTTTCTTTTGTTCCAGAAGTGTACAATAACAATTGATAACAATTGATTCCATTTGATATACCTCAGAGTAAATCGGCTTGCTCGGCACAGCTGGTGGTTGCAAGTGTGGCCTGAAACCCTAAAAAACAACAACATTACATGGCTTAAGTAAAAACAAACAATGAAGAAGATAAGATCGGCTCTAGTGAGGGTTCTGTTCTAACGTCTGGATCACGTTACCTGTTGGATATTTGATGGCTGAGGTACAGTTGGTTTCTTTTTGGTGGGCTGTAGGAGACAATGAAGTAGAAAGAAAATAATGATGAGTGTTTCCTTATAGACACATGCAAGGAGTTGACTTTTGTATGGACTTGGCTTAGTGATTGGAAAATAGAAGGTTCCAGACACAATATGGGTCTTTGGGGGGCAAAGCAACTGAGGCAATTATAAAGGCTTGTGTCTGGGACCTCAACAACTATGAAAAATGTCTCTAGCATACACACGCTATATGACTGCATTCCATTCCTGGCACTAGTTGCTGCCACTGGAATCAATAGGATGCTGCAGGAGGGTTTGGTAACCCTCTACTTAATTGTGTGAAGGCGAAGGCCTTCACACATATGTTATTCTACTCCATTCACTTTATTATTATATTTTATTCCCGCCACTTTTTTGTCCCGCTTCTTCTTCCACAAAATTCATCCGATTCACTCCATTCCACTTTTGACGTATTCCAAATATTCACGAGATGGGTGCTTCCATTTTTCTCGTTCCGAAAACTTTCCGTTTTCGCAAAATTCGCAAAATTCCGACAACTTTTTCCCCATTCATTCTTAATGGCACATTCGACATTTCACATTTACGTCATTCCAATTGGAAATTCACATCATTCAGCACATTCTAATCACATTCGGAAAGATTCTCGACATTCCCAAAATTCCCAAATTCAAAAATTTCACGTTTTCACGTTAAAAATTTCGACAAAAATTCACAAAATTTCGTTTTTCACCTCTAATTTCTACATTTTTCAATCGATTCAACCCATTCCAACTTTCAACTGTTCATCTTTTGCCTACCTATTCCACAACTTCCCACTTACCAAAAACTTCACATCTTTTATTTTGAAATTCACACCCAATTCCTTTTTCCCTTCTCATTTCTACATTTTTCAACCGATTCAACCCATTCCAACTTTCAACTGTTCATCATTTTTCTACCTATTCCACAACTTACCAAAACTTCACATCTTTTATTTTGAAATTCACACCCAATTCCTTTTTCCTTTCTCATTTCTACATTTTTCAACCGATTCAACCCATTCCAACTTTCAACTGTTCATCATTTTCTACCTATTCCACAACTTACCAAAAACTTCACATCTTTTATTTTGAAATTCACACCCAATTCTCCAATATTTCCTTTTTCCCTTCTCATTTCTACATTTTTCAACCGATTCAACCCATTCCAACTTTCAACTGTTCATCATTTTTCTACCTATTCCACAACTTCCCAAAAACTTCACATCTTTTATTTTGAAATTCACACCCAATTCCTTTTTCCCTTCTCATTTCTACATTTTTCAACCGATTCAACCCATTCCAACTTTCAACTGTTCATCATTTTTCTACCTATTCCACAACTTCCCAAAAACTTCACATCTTTTATTTTGAAATTCACACCCAATTCCTTTTCCCCATCTCATTTCTACATTTTTCTACCGATTCAACCCATTCCAACTTTCAACTGTTCATCATTTTTCTACCTATTCCACAACTTCCCACTTACCAAAAACTTCACATCTTTTATTTTGAAATTCACACCCAATTCCTTTTTCCCTTCTCATTTCTACATTTTTCAACCGATTCAACCCATTCCAACTTTCAACTGTTCATCATTTTTCTACCTATTCCACAACTTCCCAAAAACTTCACATCTTTTATTTTGAAATTCACACCCAATTCCTTTTTCCCTTCTCATTTCTACATTTTTCAACCGATTCAACCCATTCCAACTTTCAACCTTTTGCCTACCTATTCCACAACTTCCCACTTACCAAAAATTCCAAATTTGAAATTCAACCAAATTCTCCAAAATTTCTACATTTCTCAAGTAATTCAACACGTTTCAACGTCATTCCGCAGCATTCCCCGAAGAAGTTATTCATACATTTCGCCTTCACACGCAATTTCTCCAGAAATTGCACATTCTAGTTACATTTGATGTCTTCTAAACAAAGTAGTTTAACTGTATTTTAGTTTGATTATACAGTCTTTATACTTGTTTGACCTTTAGCAAAGTGAAAATGTTTCATAAATCATTACCTGCACAAATTCAGCTTTTATGCAGGCAGCAGAGGGAACAAATTCAGTCACCACACATGATATGTTGTGAGAATGAATTAGTTTAGCATTTCTCAGGTCCACTGTATAAAATGCTTTATTTATTGACCGTATTTGTCAACAATGCCAATTTACTGATGGGACCATTTCCCTCAGAGGAGTTCCTCTTAGTATGAACTTTAACAGCTTCTTGTTCTTTGTTAGCTTTTAAAACATTTTGAAAATGCAAAAGCTGTGCTATCCAACCGACAAACCTCAGGAGCTGTCCTGCAGGGCTTGAACATCATATTCGATGATCCAGGCATGGAGGAGGACAGCGGTTTACGCACTTGTGCGGCTGAAGACTCCACAAATGTCGGCTGGCTAATAGTTGTGGAGCGAAGATGAGGGCTGCCCCGTGCATTGCTCGATCGAAATAAAGGATTTGTCTGTCCTGAGGTAGATTGGAGACCTCTGTAAAACAAATACACAAAGCAACTAAGATAAAAGGACACGAGGGTTCATTGATCCGTCATGGCCGAGAGAGTTGAATGTCAAACCTCTTTGGAAGTTGTCTTTTCCGGCTGCAGCACATAAAACCGCCGATGAGAAGGGCCGTGCATATGAGCAGGCTTACGACCAGTGACACAACAAGCCCCAGTCCTCCTCCTGTAAACACACGCGTTCCATTATCAATATCTATTCATTGCTTGAGGGAAGCAACAGTGAATGTCCGTTAACATCATTACTGTGCGTACGAAGGGGGATTCCGTGAAATCACATAAATACCGCTGCTTCTATCTGATCACAAGAGCTCAGTTATCTGACTCCATGTGGAATGCATTGCAAGTAATAAGTGTCGAAAGAAAAACAAGGCAAAGACTAAAAGCATATTCTCATCAAGCTCACCTACATCTGATTATGAATCATCATCTAGAATTTAAGGCGTGGCCACTATTTGAAAAAATAGCATTTAATGACATTAAATCAGATGATGTGCACTATACCTTCCGACACCTCCGATTCCAGCACATCACAGAAAGGTGGAGCCCAGCCAGGATCACAGTGACACTTGCTCTGATGGTTACAAACCTGTTGGAAATCCATTCAGTCAGTTTGGGATGCTTCAAATATTGTATGTGTGTGTGGTGAACATTTTCACCCCGTGGTTGTTGCATTTGGCGGCGCAGTCATCGGTTCCATATGCTCTTATGTTTCTGATGTCATGACACTTTTGGTTGTAGCATACCTTAAAGATGGATCAAAACACATTTTAGCTCACGTAAGCAACAATCGAAAGCGATATTTATATTTACCATATTGTTGCCACACTTGGTACCAGTGGGCACCATGCCCAGGTCTGCAGGGTAGTTGTCTTCTGGGTTCATGGTCGCCTCGTTACATTCTTCATTGCCTACTTTGTAAAAGGACTTCCTAGATGTCACTGGGAACCCCCATCCTCCCGTGCAAAAAAGTGTGCCGCATGATTGCTCTCTGCAGCCAAACAATACAAAACAATTCATCACTAAACCAAGAAAGAAACTGAGATCTTATGTCACTGTGTGAAACCTACGAGCCAAAACATCGACGCACAAACAGGCTCTTTCTGCAACCTCCATGCTGGAAGTAACAAGCATCTGCAGATACCTCCGCATCTATAAAGAAGGCACAAATTGATTCAACAATCCCATTACAAGAGGACTCACAAGATTGAATTCAAATATTGCAAACATTCACCGCTAATACAGACAAAATCCAACTGAATTAAAAATATATATATTTGTGGTTGAACACAGGGAGCCAATGCAGAAAAAAAAAATTCTGTGTTTTACCTGGTCCCCACAATCTCTTGCAATGTTGCTGCCGCGACGGACACTGTCCGTTGTAGCAGTATCCTTTCCCACGGTTGCACGGCAGGCCGTTCTGGGCGTAGGCGTCGGGAGGACAGGAGGCAGACAGTCCAGTGCAGTGTTCTGCCAAGTCGCAGTTCCCCGTCTTCGGCCGACAGACGCTGCCTGACGCTTTCAGCTGCAAATGGCGATGGACAAATGTGATTATTTACACACAACTGACGAGCCTGTAAATGGTCACACCCACAGAGTAGCACGTGGAGATTGTATATGACGCACTTGACAGTTGTGGCAGCATTCACCCTCAGCACACTGGGCTCCTCCGCTAAGCTTGCAGTTAGTAGCGTTGCAACAGGGATTCTTGCATTCCTTGGAAGTGAGCAGAATATTACAATCCAACCTTCCTTGTTTCGCTTTGGTCTTGTAAATATTTGCATGAGCGCAGCGTACCTCTACGGTTCCACAGTCACACTCCTCGCCAGGCTCCAGGAAAGCATTGCCACACACCGGCCCGCCATAAATACGGCCAGTCAAGGGTGTATCCAAGAGACAAGCTGGGTTGATCTCCTCCAGGAATCTGTTGAGCTGCTGCTTGCTGCAGCTGCTGAACATCTCCGGAGGCACGGGGCTAAAGGAACATTCAAGACGCCCTGATGTTTTCATTGTTTTGGAGAGTACAGCAGTCAAATCAGACTTAGTCAAGGCTTAAATTAGTTTACCCGACACTCTCTGCCATAATGCAGCCTTTCTTTGACGTCAAAGAACCACAGATGCAATTTTCTGTATCATGAGACAAGCCCAAGTTGTGACCCATCTCGTGGGCAATCGTGGAGGACACTCCAATTGCGTTATTGTTATGATCCTGCGTGCACAGTAGAGGTGTGTTAAGACAAGTGGAAACATATGAAATAGGACAACCACCCACATTTAGAAAATATCCTTCTAGAAGGCATAAACAGATGTCGAGTGTATTTAGGGATTGAATGTTGAGGCAATTTAGAAGACTTAGAAGAAGAGGAATATTCACAAAGTTACATGACGTAACTATCATTTGATATTCAGCATGGTAGCTTTTTTGTAACAGGGAAATGTGCAAACTGGTTGTTTTCGATTGATCATATCTTGAAGAAAATTCGACTACTCGGCTGCACCCAGCAAATGTGCTGTTGAGTCAGTCTTGCCTCGTAAGTTGCTGTCTAAAGGACAACATGACATCAGCTATGGGAAATCCATATCTCCATTTTAGCACAACTCTTCACAACATTATTCTGATCAATAGGCAGGCTAACCCATTTAGTCCATTGCACAACTATTCATGACATTCTTTACAACCACATGAAAGAAAAGAAAGCACCAACCTCATTTACCGCCCCTGAGCTTGACGTGCACATGGCATTTGTGTTGGCCAGACCAACCGTGGTGCCTTCGAAATCCAAGCCTCTAAACAATAAAAAGAGAACATTTTTCACATCCGAGTCAGAGCAGATGTAAGCTGTTTTCGTCTGAGTCTTACGTGATGAATTGTGCGTTGTCATGCTTCAACCTCGGCAGGAGGTTCCGCTGGCGCCACTCAAGAAAGCGGCTGAGCGTTTGCTCAGGTTTGGAACTGACCTCTATTTGATCTCTGTACGACCAGATATCAAGTCCTACTAACATCACACGGACACCCACAGGACGATACAGCTGGAACATCAGAGCAGAATGCACATGAGCACATTCAAAGGGAAAGTATATAAGATGGATAAGTAAATATGGAGAAAGGTTCAAGAGTGAGTCAGACACAACGCTACAAACCACATGAACAAGGATATACTGGGCTATAATCCTGTCATAGACCACCAGTGTTGGGTCTACTGTCTGATGAGTCACAGACATTGGCCCAATTGTTGGAAAATATGCAAACTTGCAAAGTGTGATATGTGTGAATCGCCTCTGCTTAAGTGTTAAGATTCACACTTTAAGTGAGAGAACTTCTCCTTTTAATCATTTGAAGGGAACAGGTCGTAACAGCACAGTTTTTTCTCGATTTCTGCTATCCAGACGCAAAGGAAATGCAGTGAGTGCATGCACAGGAAATTTCCCAGACTGGGTGGAAAAAAAAATCTACAGTTGTGTGAATTTTAGAATGAACTTATTTCACAGTGGTGACTATTTTTGTCTGTGTGAAAGGCACGTACCCTGTCAACGTTGTTTGCTATTTCAAGCACTCTGGCTTCCACTGTCCTTTTATTGTCGAATCTCTTGTACTGGAAGAAAAACATTTAGATAAGTACAATTTCCCGATGTGGGAATGCATATTAAAATCAAATACAGTATTTTATTGATATGAAAAACAGGAATGAAACCTCTGTGTTGTCGACCACCACAGCGAGCTCCACAGTTCTGGGTTTTCGTTCTCCGTTTTTAGTCTGGCCTCTGCTTCTCTGAGAAAGTTGAACATTTTATAAGAAAAACCAAAACATTAAACAAGCTATACAGTAGGATGGTTGGAAATAAAGTCACTTTTGACAGGCTGTGAGTAATGTAGTGTTCACATATGTGGAACTGAATTGCGTCTCGAGGCAAAATTGGGTGCGCTACTTGTCTGCAACCAGCAGAGGCACTGTAGATTCAGCCTTCTTTAGACTGAGACCAACATCATATCAGTTATGGGACATTCACACTCTAAAGTTTGAACTTCATAACAAAATGCTTAGATCATGGTTTGACCAGTGGAGTATATTTATAGTGTGTGCCTGTCAGTCTGTGTCCATGCTGTGCGTGTCTTTACCAGACTACTGAGCTCGAACACTCCAGACGGACGCGATACGTGATCATAGTACATGGTTGTGTTTCCATGGGAACAGGAGCTTCTCTTCCTTCTCAGATGTTTATAATTGTAAATTGCATGAAGACCTGCATCAGTGTGAACTTCAGCCTGCTGTGAGGTCAAAGGTTCTATCAGGTACGTCTGATCCTGGAGGCGTACAAACCCCCTGTAGGGAGAAAGAGGAACTTTAGAGATGATGCAGAGAGACGAGCGTTGCCCTAATGTCAAACTAAAATCCCGTTTCTCAGTCTTGTTAATATAAAATATGAACTATACAACAAAAGCATCTTAAGAAGACCGAGACATCTGGATCTCATACTCGATCTTATTAATTCTAATTGAGGAAATGGCTGTTGTGGAGTCTGTATTTAACATGTGGACATGAGTCATGGTGGGCAGTCTCAAGCCATAATGACTTTAAGTAAATTTCTCATGCCATGCTTTGGTAGCAATAACCTGTTTGCAATCACATTACAAGAAGTGGAGTGTGTGTGTGTGTGTGTGTGTGTGTCTTACTTTAATCCTGAGCACAGCTCCATGCTGGCAGAGGAGTCGTCGACTCCCACGACATGCCCGTGGTAGTAGCAGTGATTCTGAACATGTCAGGAAAAGACGGATTTGAACATCCAATGACAGCATAACATAATGCCAATCTTGATGTGTTGCACTTTATGAGTCATAGTGAGAGGGAAGTGATAAATCAGGAACATACAGTACATAATGGCATTGCTAATCAACTTCCTGTGCGGGATGCCAAAATTAGAGGAAGGAACTGTGTCATTAAGTAATCACAAAGTGCCCAGCTCACACGTCAAATCATGTACCACTTGGGTGGATATGAAGCAAATTGGAGAAAAGTACATTTTGTATGGGTATGATGCCACATGATATCATGTACTTGACCAATACGGGCCACAATTGACTTTTATGCATTCGTCTTTACATAAACACATACGTTCACTGAAATGAACAATGCACATATATAATTACTTGCAATCACGTGTTTCCAAAGACAATTTTTGAAAAACAGTTTTTCGTCTGACTTCTATAAAAGTGGGTCACAACTTAAAGGCTGTGGGAAAATGTTGGTCCCAAAGGACAACCAATAGAGAACACTCAAAAAACTGTAAACTGTAAAACTGACTATATTATTCATATTTATTTTCATTTTCTTTTTTTTCTTTTTCGGGTCACTCCAATGGGATAGGAAACCTAATGGTTGGTGGGCCATATGTGCATGATCTGCGATACAATTTGATCCGGCTGCCAAAAGCCCAAAACTATTTTACCCACAAATTCCAATAATATAATCTTGATTTGAACTTTACATTATACAGTATTATTCATGAATAGGCTGTGAAATTAAAATGACTGAAAATTTTAAATGGTCCCCGACAAGAAAAACTTTCCCCACCCTTACCCTACGCTGATATATTTCCTTCCTTTTGGGTCTATTTTAAAAACATATTCAAATTCTAAACACACAACCTTCATTAAACAGCACATACCTCAAGACCCGGCGTTGCTGTTATTTGGGTTCCTTTCTTGGAATAATGTGTCACAGAGAAGGTTTCTCCGATAAGCTCCCTGAAATAATCGGGTTGGTTGAAACATCAGCAAATGTAAGTATGTTGACAAATGTGGACAAATATCAATCTCTCTTACTTATTTTTCTCAAGGTGCAGTGTGTAATTTTGTCCTGCAATCCTCACAGAGTACTGCAGTACATCGGGATACTTCTACACAACACACACAATATTGCATGTATATGAGTGAGGAAAATGAGGTTGTGCTGAAGAGTGTGCGTGAGTGCCTGTGTGTGTGTGTGCGTGTGTGCGTGTGTGTGTGTGTGTGTGTGTGGTGACTTACCTGATGGGTGGCAACATTACTGATGTGAGATAAATTATTTAGCTTCTGAGGTGTCACTGTTTGATACTTCATCACATGAGGTAGAGTCCACGCGCTCCCTGCAAATAGGAATATTCCAATGAGCAAAAAAGAATAAAAAAAGAAAATACATAGCAAGACATATGGAGGAAAAAGAAAAAAAAAATTATACCCAACACCAAGAAGAAACTCCATATCAAATATCGAAACTGGGTCATGTTGCTTGGACGGACGCAGTCATTGTGAGCTGGAATGGTCTGAGAAAATGCCGAAGACGAGCATCTCTCCGCCCCTCTATGTTGTAATTTCCTCAAACCCTTCTGACGCGTAGGAATCGCAAGAGGATTATGAAAAATGGTTCCCCAACTTTACTCTTTAGAAATCAATTTTTTGAACAACGCCGTGTGAGTTAGAATTAGAACCGATCCATCATTCTTGGCAAAACTTTACAAATTGGCTGTAAAACCAAAACACTGGGAAACGCAACAAATTTAAAATGGGTGATCATCACACAAAATAAATGATGGATTCGGCTGAATTCTGACACATTAATGGGGCGTAGTAATCGTGTAATATTGAATTAAGCAATAAATTAATTGACCAAAGTTATTGAGCAGCATGTTTGCTGCCATCTACTGGCCGTTTCTGTGTACTGCATATTGATTAAAAAATCTGAAATGAATGTCCGTTGTCACTTGAAAAAAAAAATGTATAAAAAATATTTACAAGCATTAAATGCTTGAATTGAATGAGTTTTTTTTGTGGCAATAACAGGGGCAAAGCGAAGTACGACATTATTGATTTGAGCTGGTCGCAGGGTGGTGGTTTGAACTCCAACGTCATCAATCAGCGACGGGAGCAACCAAAACAGTTCAGAACATTTTTGACTACGTCCACGTTAAGAAACCGTCATGTTACAACCAACATCGTTTCCAACCTCGGTAGGGGACCGCGACAAAGCAGACTGCACGACTGAGGACATTTTGCAAGACGAGGAAAACCCGTTTAACTTCAGTCCTCAGCTCATCAATCTTCATAAAGACCACGAGCTATTCGAGGTAATGACAACATGAACTAATATACCGTACTGTTTTATTTCATACAATGGATATTCTATTTTCAGGATGGAGACGTTGAAAGACACATGTACCTTCAAGACCTTTATATTTCAGAGGCAGACGACGACAAACAAACCCTCAGGTATGACAGTTGTACACGTGGTTAGTTAAAAAGTACTGCAATGATTGTTCTCCCCCAAAATGGCCAAAGAAGCGGGGAAAATCATGATAGCAACTGAAATAATACACCTTGCTTGATATTTTGCAGATTATACAGAGATTTAAAACCAACACTATCAGCTTTTTGATTTTAGGTTGACACAAGACATGCATAACATAGTCACCCTGAATCAGTCTTGGAGCGGACAGCGTCAAACAGTTCTCTTTTTTTTTTTACCTCCAAATCTGTTGCATATTTTTTATTAATGTTTGGTGGCTCATATTCCTCCATGTTGTTGCTGTCCCTGGTTTTACCACCTAAAAAGTCGAGAAGATCTTGCAATTGGCTGAAGACCAGTTCAGGCACAGGGTGTATCCATCTCTCACCCAAAATCAGCTTCAGCTCCCTATTGAGGATAAGGGTTATGAAAAATGAATGGATCTAAAGTCCCACATATCTGTTTGAAAATATAGGCTGTATAGTAAAACTTTTATGTTGAGTACCTTCATTTCCTGGGGTTCACAAGTTCAAGATGTTTTTGTCTTGTTCTTTCTCCAGCGTTTCAGAGTTTGCCTGTCACATCTCTGGCTGCAACGCAGTCCACGGTACTTTAGAGGAGTATGAGCACCACTACAATTCCTTACATAGACACGTGTGCTCCATCTGCCGGCGCTCATTACCCACCGCTCGCCTCCTGGATATTCACATTCAGGAGTGGCACGACTCTGTCTTCATGGTCCTGGCACAGCGGCAGGACATGGTATGAAACACAAGAATTAAAGCTTTGAGGTCCCGGATGGAGGAATGCCACCATATTTGTAATGTTTTGACACTCGGCATGTCAAGCATAAAAGATAGACGAGCAAAAAAAAAAAAAAAAAGCTGGTCTGCATAAAGCTGCTTTACATGGTACACATGATTTACAGTACCAGTGTTTGGTGGAAGGCTGTGCACACAAGTTCAGGACGAGCACACTCCGGAAGGACCACTTGATACGAATTCACAAGTACCCCCCAGACTTCAGATTTGACAAAGCCAAAAGAGAGAAAGGGTGAGACTGCACTTACTTGATTTGCTCAATAGATGGCAGCAATGTTCTTTATGTACTTTCGAGTAATTCTTTTGTAGTTTTCTACAAATGACATGTTGCTGACAACTAATTTAAGTATATTTTTATTTGGGCCGTACTTGCTATTTTATTTTAAAAATTCATACTGATATTCAGAGTTGGGTAGGCTATCAACTTGTACTCAAGAACATTTACTTTATAGAATTAAATGACAAGTATAAGTAAGTAGTCCTCGAAATAATTGAGTGAAAAATGGTAAGAGTTGACTTTTTAAATATTATCAAAGGACACGTGCTAAATGAGGTGCACAGTCAGATATTTGTTTTGAAAATATTCTTTGCATGATCACAATGACTTATTTTGTATAAGAACTTGTACTCAAACCATGTTGAAAAAAAATGCGTGACATTAACCGCTTCTTACGTGCACTGTACTTAGCAAAATAATGTGCAACCTTTGTTTCTTTTAGGGGGAATCCCCTTGACTAGATTTTGCTGCTAAAATTCCTGACTTTTTTTTTTGCTAGATCTGGAGAGACAAAGCAGCAGCAGGACATAGCGATGGAGGTTGTGGGTAATGCGAGTGAGGTTCTTTGTGAAGAGCAGGCCAAACAGGTAGATCAAGAAGAATCCATGGAGATGCCCGTGTCCTTGACAGGGACCCACTTGACTGAAAAAGACACCACACATGAGGAGATGGCAGCATGTCAAAACACAAACGATGAGCATCTGAAACCACGATACTCCTACAGGTCAGTATGGCTGCTTCATTTTATAACTACAGTTGTACAACATGGGATTCAAATTCCACTTCAATATTCTTTTGTAAGTTGAACAATCCTGCTTAATTTTTTTTCCCTAGGGTTCCTTCTAATGTGTGCTTTGGTCATGGCTCCATTCGAGGCTTCAGAGGTCACAGAGGAAGGAGGAAATGAAACAGCTTGAGAAATCACAATTATGTACTCTATTATTTCAAATAACATAAAATAGTTTTCTCACGTCATTTGTTCAGACAGTCTTTTGTGTGACATGCACATTTTTTACTGCAGGTCTTCAAAACGGACTTTTTAAAACAAAAAACAAAGCAACCTCAGTATATTTGTAATAGACTTTAATTTCCCAAAATGCTTTTTCAGTATAAAATACACTTGATAACTCTTGAGTATAAAATAAGTCATCAATTTTTATTTACAGATAAAAACGGTGCCTGCTGTTGTCTAATAAGAGCTTTTCAAATGACTGCAAAGTAAAACCAAAACAAACTTAGAAGTACATTTTAATTTAAAGGTCAATGGTGTAAAGATTATTAATGTGGGCAAAAGGAAGGTATGTTGACTTGGCATAATGTCCATGGAAAGCTCAGCGTCCGTTTTAAATTTGAGTACAATTATTGCTTAATATAGCGCTTGTGTCTTCTGTGCAATGTTCTTGGACTGTCTTACAATATTATATCTTTGGATTACAATTTTAGGAAGGTCACATCAAACATTATTTTTGGCTTGTAAATCCCGTTATATTTTGTACATCAATACACAAGTAAATCCAATACAAATGATCAACATCAGAATATTGTCAAAATTTCCCGTTTTTACCTTAGGTATTAAAAAATATTGTTTTTGAGAAATAGAATTTTGATAGAAAACACCTGGAATTTTAAAAGTTGTGCAATTTGTTCCTTTTTACTACACTGCCAAAATGTCCATTTTTGATTAACCAGTCAAGTGTAAAATGATTAAGGCCGACTATAACAATTATTTAACTGTTTGTTTATTTATTAACAATTTTATGCGATTTTTTTCCCTACTAAATAAATATTCTCACATTAATGTTTATCAGATTTGACTTTTGTTGCCTTGTGGCATGGAGGTCATTTTAAGGCAAGGCGCACACGCTCACACATGTGCACGCAAAGTGTCCAATGCAATGCGGTGTTAAGACAAGTAGTACATCCCATAGGGTCCACCAAATAGTCTCGGAACCGGTAAGGCGGGCCGCGGGCTGTTCACAGCTCCGTAGAGGGCCGGTGCGCCCATGGGTGCGCTCAGGGGGAAGGGGAAGGCGAAGGCCGGCAGGAGCGGCTTGGCGGCCAGCTTGAATTTCTCCAGCTCGGCCTCCTGCAGTCTCTTGGCCTTGGCCCTACGGTTCTGAAACCAGATCTTCACTTGTGTCTCTGTGAGGCTGAGGGAATTGGAAAACTCTGCTCTCTCGGCGATGGACAGGTACTGTTTCTGGCGGAACTTTCTCTCCAGGGACAGCAGCTGAGTGCTCGTGAACGGGGTTCGGGGTTTCCTGTTGTTCTTGTGTTTGCGCAGGTTGCAGTGGCTCGGGCTGGGGAGTCCTTGAGGACACAAAAAACATGAAACATCTCATCATTTCATCAGGAAGTTGCAGTGGAAAAAACAGATATTTACACTCAGTGGACACTTAACTAAAATTCTAGCAACACCTGCACCATTTCATTACAATGACATAATAGCTAATTATTATAATTGGCACTGAGATAACGTTTGTTTCCGTCATTGTGTTTTGTAGTTTGCCGCGGTGTGTAGCACTGCCAAGCATGATAATAAAAGATATTTCAAATATTCCGATCTCTATTTAGTAATGCGAGTGGCTAAAAATATTAGACGCACATCACACTGCATTTCTACCACAGCGGTAACATTTTAATAGTGTTATATTGAAGTAATACTTTAAATTCAGTCCGGTGTAACTTGAGGCTCGGTTAATTTAAAAAAAAAAAAAAAAAAATACATGATTTTTTTTTAAATACAGCGCTTTAAAATAGTCATTCATTCGTTTAATAAACCACTCCACGAAGACGCTTTAGAATTTATAAAATACACTTTTAAAAAAAAAATCAGGATGCTGTTTATCTTATTATGTATTCCCAGATGTAATCTGTGGGTGCACAACCTTACTCAAATCGAAGTTTTACAGACTCACTTGTCAGCCCCCGATCTCCACCCTTGAAATTATTGCAGATAGATATATTTCTATTTTCAGACATAATAAATAATTAAATGCTTAGACTCACTGGGAGGTGATGCATAGGAAGACTGTACCCAGGGGCTGCTCTCCTTGTCGTTGATATCCACATTCTCGGCTTTGAACCGATTAAGTTCCACCGGCGAAATGCGCCCCGCGTCCTCTTCTACAACCCGCGCGCTGGGCTCCGAGGATTGTTGACTTCTAGCCTGCGTACGGTCCGACATGAGTGACTCCACGCTGAAAGGCAGATCCACACTTTTGCTTTTACACCTGGCGACAGGTGACGAGTTGAGCTGCTCTGATGCGGAGCCCCCGGAGGCGCGCTCCTCCGTGGACGTGTCCCCCGGTGCGGCCGAAGGTGGCGATCCCTGCGCAGGATTCATGACGCACAGCTGAGGTGCCATACAACCATATGTCCCTCTGCGTTCCACGTCGTTGTTTGCGTGTCTTAACCCCAGTAAATATGTTTTTTGTTTTTTTTTTATGCAAGGATCGCGCACCAACTTGCTCCTCACGCAGTCAAGTGCTTTCCCAACTTACCATACCGCACGCTTTCTTCTGTCATGGACCTCCGTGACTCCACCCAGGCTATCTCTGATAGGGCCACCATCCTCATGACGAGGATGTGATGCACAAGTCCAACCACGGGCTTAATTTGAGACCCTAAAAATGTCATATAGCTTGCACTCTTGCACCCTTGAACATTCCAACAGGGTTGGCCCCCTGTTATTTTGGCATTCCTTACTGTATCTTAGTCATTTTACATTCAGCATTTTGCTTTCTTGGCCCCCTGTTATTTGGCTTTCCTTACAGTATCTTAGTCATTTTATATTCTGCATTTTACTCTCTTGTGCTGACTCTTTTAGCTCAGGGGTGTTAAATCTTTTTCTTCCAAGGACTGCAGAAAAATCCAATGATGCAAGGACCACTTTGTTATCGTCGCTATTCAGCCTTAATTCATTCAACACTCGACAATAAATTCACCAGTGTTAGTAAACCGATGCAAACCAAGCCAGTGTAAATTGTGTACAATGTCAACAAACAACAAGCTGCCCGGCCGCAAACGGCCCGCGCGCTATAGTTTGAACACCACTGCTTGAGCTACTGGTATATTATATGCACCAAGCTCGAGTCAGCAATTTTTGGCCTTTGCAAATTCCAATCATAAAAGCTGCTTAATATCTGAATATTAATGATCCATACCATAGTACTTCTAAGTATCCTTCTGCTGTCCTTATTAATTAAGTCACTATTGGACAACAACTGGCTGAATGAGAAGAACACACACTAATAAGATTAGCATATGCAGCGATCACCATCCTGCCTACACACAACATAGTGGAAATGGTTCAGAGCTAACTTAGCTAACTCCACATAGTACGGCAGTAATTTTATTACATATTATGCTTATTATCACAGCACGACCGTTTTAAATAACAGTGTAGAGCAATGACTTGAATGTGACCGCTAGTTACTGTGCAGGCATGATGGGCTGCGTTCCAGTTCAGATACCGCCATTTTCTGATGAAATATGAGTCTTTTCCAGAAAAAAACCAGAACGACGTCACAACCGGGTTGTGGCTTTCTAGTAAACACATTGAAGTGAAAACACTTTGATGGATGCGTACAGGAAATTATTGGTTGGGCCCTCAGAATAGAAGTTTTGTTTCCAAACCAAAATATGACTGAGGGGGTCGCTCTCTTGGTGATTGCGAAATTGCAGCTTTACAACAACCGTTTACTTGTATTTTTACCCCAAAGGCTCCGAAAATGCCATTTTACACCAAAAGGAATTATGACCACGTTCTGTCAGGGTCACCAAAGGTCAGTACAGCTGCGCTAATTTGCATGTCATATTTAATCTTCACGGCGGTTTACACACAATTGTTATTAAATACAAATTAAAAAAAGGTCCTGGAAAAACAAGTTGCTATTGTTCCCTTCTGGAAAAACCGGTGTCACTGGTGTCATAGCATACTGCTGCGATAATTTATAATGATTTCCTTATCGAAACAGTTATTTGAATGTATGCAGGTATTTTCATCAACGTGTTTTATTAATGCAGGAATTTCAAAAATCTGTCTTCTTTACAGTACTTTAATAGAGTGGAATCACTGTAAACTTTCTGCCTCTTGGCCTAGTGGTAATCAAATTATCTATGGCTGCGTATTGGCTGTATTTCAACCCATTGTGTTCTTTGTCCCCTGGACAGACAGCCAAACCCCAAATCAAGTTGAAGAGGCCCCATTAAAGAGGCCCGTCCAATTGGGTCTTGTTTTGCAGCACTTCAAATCAGGTCAAATCATTTTTGGAGAAACCTAATACCTTTTTTTTTTTCTCCCCCTCTGGGAACTGTTTTTTTTTTTTTTTTGGACAACTAGTGACTATCTGTGGGACAATTGGTTAAACGGAGTTAACCGTTTCTTTCCCTGAGGTACTTTTCTCGCTTTGATCCTGCTGTGACTGGCGCCTGTCTGCTCCATGTCTACCCCCCTTTTTCGTAACTACCCGCCGCCCCCTCATCCCTCCCACCCTCGCTCTTTCTCTGTGTGTGTGTGTGTGCGTGACTGATAGATTGCTGAGTAACCAGACAACATTTCAGTGCCTGTAATTTAGTGTTCAACATTACATTCCACCCTACTTAATGTGAATGTAGCAACTTTTGGCTTTGATTCCCACTCTTTGAAAAAGGATCTGGGTTTGCTGTGTGGGCTTGTTTTGCTTATTTTAAACGTAGTAGACGTATGTAGTTATTCTTAGCACTCTCACCACCACATTCCTGAAAAGTCATTATTGAATAATTTTCTCCACGTCTGTCATCTTGGCTTGTAAATATGAACACTTACGAATTAGTGACACGTTTGGTCAATTTGGACTTGACAAAGTTGCGCTCATTTTTGCGAGTGCTGCTACTCGCCAAAGGCAAGAATTGTTTAATGAGATAAGTGTGGTTTTCCTCTCAACCCAAACATGTTAGAGCCGGCTTTATTTCATTAAAAAAAAAAAAACTCTTCCCCTTTCATGAGACTTGGCATGCTCCTCCTGCGCAAACTTTAGGAGGGTGCAGAGTCATCCGGCATAAACATTTACACACAAGACACACTGCAGGGGAGTTTTGTGGTGAGACTGTAGCGTCTTTAAAAGTAAGCATAGTCGAATATTATCTTGTTCGTATGTGAGTGCCAACACTGGCTTGTCAGAAAGGATGTTTGGATACATTCTTTCTTCGCCTTTTTTAATAAAAAAAAACAGTTTATTTAAGCAATTATTGACCGGAGTAATTATTGAAATAATACTCTACTTGCTCAGTCATGCCAAGATGATGTTGAGGGCCTGAGGTCCTTCTTATCTGATCAGAGTTGTCAAGGGAACTGCTCCAGCATGTCAACCTTGATGAGTTGTTTCATGTTTTGCCATGTAGGTCACTCAAGTTGCTATTCTATCTTCGACTTTCACTGTGTTGTCTAACTAACGTGACTATTTTAGCAAGTCGCCATCATAAAGCAGGATTTATTTTCAGCTTCGCGTATATCTCGACTTGGTGTCATGTTGTCTTTGGACGGCAACTTAGTAGTTGTTAAAATATAATCCAATCTGACAGATTCTTTATGATCATTTGATTTTTGGCAACCAACAAACAGCCTGACCACAAGATTTGAGAAATTGCAGCAGTCGAATGAATTTCAGGAGGTTTTTGAGGAGGACTTACTAGGACAAAGGTGATAGATGATACGCTGATACTTTTTGTAATTACCTGATGGATTGTTGATTGATTAAGTGCTTTTCATGTAGCCTCTGTATGTTAGCATGATTCAGCTGCCAGGGAAAGTGCTGACAGGTGAGCGGCGAGGCGCGTTCCAGATGGCGTCGGGCCGAGTGTTAGACTGACGGCGACTCAGCGGCGAGGAGTGCGAACAGGTGAACGCAGATACTGTATATTGTTGTGATCTGGCTGGGACCGGGCCGAGGGGAACGAATGGAACCGGACACCCCCGCGTGGACCCGGTGCTGGGGTGAGCTCAGGATCGGTGTTGACAGCGGGGCAGGGAGCTTAGACTCCAAGTGATGATAATGGCATTGATGAAGACTTTGGAAGCGTGAGCCACTCGCCGAGGCTGGAGATGGCCACTTATCACGGGGTCTTTATTGTCTGGCCATGATAGTCAAAGTTGGCGTCTTTCTTTTGAGGGTGATGACAGCACGGGAGTTGGACCTAATGCAGCAAGAAACCTGAGACACATTTATTTATTTATTTATTTATTGAACATGTAATATTTGTTGAGTTTTTTTGCATTGGTATCTGATGTCTTTATACCTATTCTTTGGAGTGTGTGCCTGAGTCTTTTAAAAGGTGCTTATATTTTATTTACATTATTTTTACTCTCATATAGCTCAAGTAGACTAACATATTATTATTAAATTAGTTAAATGATGACCTCATTTCCAGGTTTCTAAATTCTTGTCTTTTGCGTTTTTTGTAGATCATTGACAGTATTTTTTTCTCTTTTTTCCACATTGCTAAATATTAGTATATGATATCATTGTCAGCCAGAGCAAAAGGGTTTACTAATAGCATTTCTTAAAAATGCAATGTAAGTTCCACAGTGGATATTGTTAAATGGGATTTCATTTTAAGATTTAAATTGCTCGTTTAAGCATACCGATAAAATTTTTGTCTAGTTATCGCTCTTGGATTCAGTTGTCATCAGTCTTGGGATGCCATTTTTAATGTGAGAAAATGAAGGTATTACATCTCAGAGGTTGATAAGGTTGGCGATGGAAGAGCCAAAACTGGAACAAATTGGGGTTACATGCTTTAGTCAAGGGCACTTATGCGGCAGCTCTCGATGGTGGGAATAGATTCACTTTGTGTTCACTTCCTTTCAATTAGGCTGTTAGTGGATCTGAGACGCAGCGTGATACTCTGTCACCCAACCACTTTGCTGACATTTATGTCATTGCCTGCACCTTTAAATGCAGATCTGTGACGTGGGAGTCTGTGCACAAAGCATTGTTTAAATGCTTGGCGCTTCGACATGTGCCTGTGTGAGAATGCGAGGTGGTTTCTGTGATCTCGGCGCAGTGACAACCTGAACAAATATGCTGGAGCTGATTCTTGGTTCATGACAATAAATGCCACGTTGTCTCAAGGAGCTGTGAAAGAAATGGGAGGACACAGCAGAGGCCCCTGAATAAACAACCATTAAATTCTCCCTTAGCAATGGAACAGTCAAACTTGGCGCTGACCAAAAAAAAAAAAAAGACTTAAAAGTACGAGAGAGATTGTTTTAATAAGAATGTCCATGTTTACCTCCTCCACTTCATCTTTTTAGATTGGATGTTTGAAACAAGAAGCAGATTAGTAGACAGCGGGATAAAGAGCACATGATGGGTGGAAAGAGAGAAAGAGCGGCGGGATGGAGAAGAAGATGAAAGCTTTGTTGTGCTGATGGTTAATGAGCTGGAAAACACAATTGAACTTTTCTGACTGTGGAAATCGCTGTGAGGGCATCATAAATTAGCGCCAGTGTGGGAGCTAGGCGGCAGACAGAAAAGGGGCTTTGTGTTGCCGGCCTGCTGCCTCTGAAGTTGCTCAATTCTTTCCAGCACTCTGGGGTCTGCCATCCTGCCTGGTGCGATGCCTTTAAGACTCCGATGTGACGTGCTGGCCCTTTTCCATCATCCTATAAGCGAGCGGAGGCAGAGATAGGGATGGGAAGAAAGGAGCGACGACGGGTCTTTGCTGATATTTTCAAAGGGTGACTCCTCATCCTGCCTTTGCAAGCTTGGCACATGCCTTCTGTTACTAAGTGGCTTCATATTGAAAGAGTCGGCGGCCGCTATTCTCTCTCCCAATGGGTGCCAGCCTCTGTGCCCTGGCAGCTGCTGGGCTTCAGAATAGACCCATAGTTTCCCCTCTGCAGGTGAGCTGCACAGCCAAAAAACGGGGGCCCCTCAAAGGGCCTTTCACCGCCTCAATAGGAAGCTGACTTGGGGAGAGTGGAGCGGGCACACAATGGCCGCCTTCTCCTCCGAGACAGAGAAGATGGAGATGAGCTTTTTGGGCGCCGCTATAGTGTCGCTTATAAGCATGTCGAGGCGAGAGGAGAGGATGACTTCCCTCAGTCAAGTTTGGGAAGGCGTGGTTCTCTCCCCCTCAAGTGTGTTTGGCTCTCCTGTCATCCGCCCGTCGTCCGAGTAATCGCTGTGTCTTTAAACCTGACTGAACACACCATTTTTGTGCATGTGTGAAACAGGCTACTTCGATGCACTGTTTGCTTTTTAACTTTTATTAGCAGCAGCCTTCACTGACACAAGAAAGGTTGGCAACGGAGAGGGAAGGAAAAGGGGGTAAATATTTATTGTAAATAGTAAATTACAACACGGTTAAATGGTCATTTTATTCTAATGATTTACTGTTAATACTACTAATAATAATAATAACAAAATGAGTCAACGTGACAATTAATATATTTTTGTGATTTCTTGTTCCATTTCTCGCTTCAAGTTTAGCTTCAGATCTGGAATCAAAATATTTTTGTCCTATTCTAAGATGTTTGCACAGTTCTAATTTCATATGAATAATGCAGTATATTACATTTTGTAAGTAACTTCCCTATACACTGCACAACATATTGTGTTTGCAACGTCACCTAAAAACTCAGATTTTGATTGATTATTTTCCACTCCAATTTCTAAAAACAGTCCTCGCTCATATTCCTCAATGTTATTGTTAACATTTGGCACGAGGTTTTAAACACCATTTTAGCGTCTTACGCTGTCTGTTCTAGTCGCCCAGGGTGAGATATTATCACTCGCTATCTCCTTTTTCCTCTTTTCTTACCCTCCCTTAATCAGTTCCACTCTGTTGTTGTTGGCCCCGGGCCATTGCTAAAATGCTTTCATAAGCATGAGACCAAAGCCTGCTCAGATGTCCACTAGACCCTTTAAATATCCACAAGGACCCCGTGGTCACGGTGTGGCTGACCCCACAGCAATTGTTGACATCATTATGGAAGCAGTACAACATCCTTCACGCCTTCCTAAGCCTGCCATCTTCTTCTCAAGTTTGGACAGCTAGCTTTGGCCAAGAACGGGACACACATAACCGGCCACGTCCCTGAAGGACATAAAATACTTTCAAATCCAGGACAGACATCCGTTGCGAGGACAGACATGCTTGTGAACGCGCCACACTTCATGTCCTATTTGCTCTGAGGTTTTGAGACGAAAGCAGCGTTTCCTGCACTCGGGCCAGCTGGGAGTGATTTTCAGACTTTAGTAAAATCCCGCTTTGGCGAGCGTCTTTCCGCAGGGATAAGTTCATAGGCCTATGTAAAGCAATAATGTAATAATAACCCCTTTTAGCGGGGTTTCATCTTGTCTTGGCTGGCTTGTTTAAAAAAGCTGCAGCGCGTAACCTTATTGGGTTAAGCTAATTAGAAAAGAACACTGCGGCCATCCACTTCAAATCATTTTTTTGGTCTTGCTCAAAAAACATATTGCTTCCATCCCGAATTTGCAGGACATGAAAGTTAGTTTCACTGTAAATAACATCAATTATAATTTACAAAATGAAACAAGAATGAATTAGATTATTGAAAAATGTTGCAAAAACTCTATTGTCCTCTTGTGTTCGCCAAAGGTCTCCTTTTCGGAACCTTTAAATCTTTTTGAAATACATTGTAAACATCACTGCTTCTTATCACCAGTGTTGTGCTTCTGCTCTTTTTCTCTTCCTGCCCTGTTTGACTGCTGATTATCACTAACATTATATAAATATGTCAGACCACAGAGGTCTTATCTCCAAAGACGCAAGTTACACTTTTTCTTCCTCTTTGTTGAGAGGAATCACTGAATGGTGAGTCAGTACAGAGAAAAAAAAACACATTTTATTTTATTTTTTGAAAAGCAGTTAATGGACCAAAACATTAAGCTAACCGTGGTCTTGTCATTGAAGCAAATATAAGCATTGGTGAGACATCCTTTCTATGATTTCAGGCTTTTCAAAACCATTTCAGGTTGTACCCACTTGATAAAAAGATCTTAAAGGATCTATATGCCCCCTGGACCACAGGTTCCCCTTCCTGATCCAGCACAAAGATTTCTCTTCTTTGGCAAGTCCACAAGTCATCCACCATAATGTCATCGGCCTGGTGGTTTTGACACAGACAACATAGCATCTCCATTGACGGAGATAATAAGGAAGTCAAATTTGCCAACGTAGCTGCACAGAGCAGCCACATGTTTCTTTAATAAAAAGGATGAAAGCGCTGGGTTCTTGTAACCAGATCTTTCTCTAGCAGGCAGCTTTCCATCATGGAACAGCAGGATCCTCCCTTTTTAGCCCAGAAGCATCAGGACAGATGGGAGCATGACGCAAAGTCACGCGGGCGCACTGAGTGGAATCTTGTGATGTCGCGGAGGTCATTTTTATCATGCGGAATTGTAAATCAGTGGCACCTGTATGAGTTTTCAACACCTGTGCACATCCTTCCTCTCCGTTGTCGCGGCGGCGTGACGCAGGAAGTGCTCCCCGCTGTGTGTGTTGAACTGACAGCTCTGTGATGAATTTTGTGCCGCTGGGGGTCAAGGGTTAGAGGTCAGAGGGTACTCCAGCTGGCAACCACGGCTGCCACGGACTCCAGCGAGGAGGCATTCATTGAGGCAAGCAGGAGGGGGCACCGTGTTTGATGTGCTCATCCGAGAGGCATTTCTCTCTCTTTCTTCTACGTGAAAGGTGTCATTTGTTGTGATGACCCCGAAAACGATTATCACATGACTCTGCAGTCACACTTTTACAGAGCGTTTTGGCAACTTTGAAGTCAGTGTTTTCCCAGCTTGCAAATTAACTGTTTAGGTTCGCACCAAGCCCCATTAAGTCCCACTTCACCACAACATGGGGGAAAAAAACTTTAATTTGAGACATAGGGCGGAATCTGCTTCATTGTCATGAGACGTATCACGAAAACAGTGCAAACAACAAACTTATTAGAGAATGATGCAAAACGAAAAGTATGCTACATCTAGCAGACAGTGGTTGAACACAAATTATTGGTTGAGTTTTGATTTGGCGCTGATAATAGTCATTATTCACAGAGGATAAAGAATATATGATTAAGCACTGTTATGTTGTCTTTACATACATGTTGGTTTACACACACAAGTTGTAAATCTCTTTTTGATATATTGAGTTTGACTGTAAACTTCAGCTGGGAGTTGTTTAATGATCCATTTTTTTTATGTATTGTTCATTATTTGCTGCTTATTGTGAAGTGACTTGGGAATAGCAATAAAAATTGTAAAACAAATAAAATACTCAAACCATAGGAAATAAATAAAAACACCACACACAAAAGTCTGTTTGATGGAAAAGATGAAATGTGACTTGAGGGCAAGGCTAATGCGGGTGGACAGTTCATATATTGTGGGATGCTTATTTTGTTCTCAGCCTACCAGATACATGACAAAGGCTGTTAGTGTAGTGTTTTATCATCCTTCTTCCTCGACTGTCACCAGCTCCATTGTAGCTGGATAAGTGTGATGATCACACGGCACAAGGCCCCAGACTGACTGTCTCATCGCCGGCCCCATTCAGTCCCCCTCTTTGGACTCACCTGCTCAGGAAGGAGCTCACTTTTCTCACGAGCAAAAGCCAAACACATCACGTCGAAGCTTCTTTCAGTACACACAAGTGTTGAGCAGATGATTCCCTGTGTGGCGCGTCCATAAGTCAGACTTCTCCCTCGTCACTGCGTTTGCGTCCTCACCGCCGTGGAGGTCTTTCTCGCAACCCTGTAATTTGTGCGGTCGAACTCCATCGAAAGATGTCTAATGAGCGCTTAATGGGCATTGGTGAAAGCATCAATTAAGTTAATTGTAGATCACTGTGTTAATTTTAGTCATTTAGAAAACCCCAGCTTTTCTAAATGTTGTCAGTGTGTGGGGAGATGACGGAAGAGCGCGAGGAGAGACTGAGCGGCGGTTTGCCTCAAATGCTGAGACAACCTTCATGTGATTTATTGCAAGTAATGATGGTGGCCTGGAGCTGATGATTGTTTTAGAAGTGGGAGGGTTTGTGTTTTTATGCGGTGCACACAATGTGTAGATGATTACATTTCAAACGACGTGTTTGGAGGTTTCGCGTGGTTTCGGCAGCTACTCGTCTCCTCTTCACTATTGTTTGTCGGTGGTTTGCCACTTCAAGTCGGTGGCTTAGGACTTGGCTTTAAAGACCCCAAGGGACATTTTGTATGGATCAATTGAGCTCAGGCCTTACTGCCTTGCTTCTTGAAAACTGCCCTTAGCAAAACTACCATAAGTATTGGAACACTTAGCCACGTAGATGTGCAATCCACATTTGCACTAGATAACCAGTAATGCAAATGATGTGCCCCACTAGGCCCCCAAAATAAGTAAATAAGCAAAGCAAAACATTCTCAGTCTTCAGTTAGTTCATTTTTTCACAGGTTTTAAAACTGTTTAATGTATTTGCAAACCAATTCATGAATTGACTCTATTGTACACATGTAGTGGTACTTTAACTTGCAAGTTTAATTTGTTGCGACCAGGCTCATAACTTAAATCAGTGGTAAATGGAATATATATTTCCCTCCAAAATGTATTGAAATGCCAAAAATCCATTCCAGCCTCAAAAGAAACACCACAACATTATTTTTACTTCACTTCATAATAAAAACAAACTCATGGATTTTTTGAAGGTGTAATGCATTGATTGCTGTTATGATTCATATTGTTTAGAAAGCACATCATTTACCATCATGTCTTTGTCGGTGAAAGAAATTGCAATGCAAGTGCAAACTCTGAAGCTCTGCTTGCATTCAAGCCCACACACTCACACACAACATCTGCGCAACAGAACTATTGCGCAAAGTCAAGCCAAAATCATTCTTCCTCAAACGGCAATTAAGACAAAAATTCATTTTGGTGTTGGGTTTAGCCATAAATTGCTGCGAGCTGTAACATTCGCTGCGTGTTTTGCCATCTCCGAATTACGGCTGTAAATCAAGACTTAATGCTACATTTAAATAGTTACAGACAGGCAATTTATTCTTGGCTCCCGCTGGTATTTAGCGCAATAACACTGTGTGAACGTGTGAGTGTTTCTTTCACATTGCACACACTCTCTCCTGACAACTCCCATTGGCTGTGGTCTTCGTTGTTGCCCCCACATTTTTCAAGAGGCTTGTCAGTCACATCAAAACAAGCGGGATGTGAGCTATGCACTGTGGCAAGAAGAAGAGCTGCTCTTAAACAATGCTCTAATGCACATTATATTATTTGACTTTTTCCATTTGCACCCAAAGTTTAGATGGATGGACGGACGGGCAAATATTTCATTCATCATCAAGGGCAATTAAATAAATCCATTTTAAAGTGACATGTAAACTTAAATGTTTTCCTTTAATAATTCCTGTCTTGACAATTTAGCCAACATGTTGCTCTTAAACTTTATATTTTCATTTGGATCACATACCTCTTTTTAAATTAACAATCCTTCACTTCGGAACAAAGCGCCCCCCCCGTAGCCACAAGATTCTACTGAGCTGGGCCCTTCTAAATTGAATCAGAGCTGGCATGTTTCTCCACACGGGCCTGTTGGGACCCCCGAGCAGTTGAGGTTGAGATCTGTGCTTGTAGATGATGGGCCTCGGGCCCGCATGCACATGAAAGCCGCGCCACTGATGTGTGTAAGACATGGGGGCGGGTCTGGTGGGGGGCAGGCTCCGTCGGTCCAATCTGCGGCACACTTTATCCATCAGACCTGAGGGTTTGCACTCAAGGTTGCGGTTTCTCGGAGACTGACACAACGTTCCCATAATGGGCTACATCTCCTAGCCTCAACCTCTGTTTGACAGCCCGTTTGTCTTGAGGACACAGTAACTGGAGGGTTGTTTCTATTATGTTGAAGGCGGCGGTCTCATTTAAGTCGTTTGACCAGCTATGGGGAATGCAGTCGTGTCTGATATTGTTGTTATGGTCGTGTGGGGAAGACAGCAAAGCAAAATTATTACATCTATTATTTATTTCTTGTACATAATTAGATGATGTTTACATTTTGAGAGTGAGGAACCACTGTAATGCAATGGAACCATAACAGTGAAAAACAGTAATGATGAAATAAAATTATACATAAATGTCTTTGAATTCATTACATTGAAATAATCAGGAAAGTATATTATACTGGTGTGTGATTATCATGAAAAGAATGCAATTTTTGTTTAATTTCATTATATTTGAAACAAATTCTCACATTATAAGATAATAATGTGGCTTGAGTCTTGAACCAAGAAGAAGCCTTTTCCTTGTTAACATATCACACATGATGTTGAAGATGTTTGGCATTTGCGCAGGGAGTGGAGGACAGTAGATCAGAGTGTGACCCGGGGCGCTGAAACATCGGGCTGACACATATGGATCCCATAGTGAGGGCAGATAACCCGACAGACGCTCTGGAGCCATCCCTGGTCGAGACAGGAAGTGACTCCTGTTGCTCTTTTAAGAAAGAAAAAAAAAAGTATATCCAAGTATGCGCTTGCTTGCTGACATTAATAAAGGCTATGTTGACTTAATGACGCTCTGGCTGTTGTACGGACAGTCAACAAATAGTCAGGCGGGAACGTTGCCCACACTAGCGTAAGGCGTCAGCGGTAGATTTATGGAAGTAAATTACATCCCAGAGGAGCGCATGTGTTAAAGTAGATTATCTGAAATGGATGCATTCTTCATGCTTGTGCTGTATATTATCATAACATAAAAAGCCTTTATCATTCCAAAGGAAGAAATTCAAACACAAAGCCATTAAAAGTGACAGTCATATAAATACAGTATGTGGTTAGTTGTATTGTGTGCCAAGACCACAGTTTGCTCTCTTACTATTATATGCATATTTGTGTGCGATAGTAATAGTTATGTTTGATAAAAAATATTTAAAAAAAAAAATATATATATAGTATATATATATATATATATATATATATATATTGTCAAGTATATTGTATATATATATATATATATATATATATATATATATATATATATATATATATATATATGTATATATATATATGTATATACATATATATATTTATTTATTTTTTCTGTGTGCTCACCCCTCCCCTCCTGTGTGCCCATGACCAGTGTGATCATTCTCACCTGCCTCTTGTTAACTGTCGTGTATTTAAGTCCTGTCTGCGTGTCACAACCCTTTCGGATTATTTCTTGTCTCTCGTTGTTCTTGTCTTTCTGTTTTTCCCTCGGTCGTTTTCGGTTTGCGATCCCTGTCGGTCATGTTGGTGTTTTGTGATGATGTTAGATTAGTTTGCCAGTTCCTGTCTGTTTCCCTTTATGCTCCATTCCAATTCCCTTTTCCCTAAATAAACTCTGGTCCAAGCTTGGACCAGGGTTTATTGAAGAGAAAAGGTAGTTGGAAGAGAGGATAAGGGGAACAAACTAACAGAACCGGCAAACTGACATAACTTAACGGACCGACCGACAGACTGGCTAACCGAAACAGAACTGACAAAGACTGGAACCAAAAGAAACAAGAATTTCTTTCTTGCTTTCTTGCTCTCTATCTGGCTTTCTTTCTTGCTGTCTTTCTTGCTTTCTTTCTTTCTTGCTTTCTTTCTTGCTTTCTTTCTTTCTTGCTTTCTTTCTTGCTTTCTTTCTTGCTTTCTTTCATTCATTCATTCATTCATTCATTCAGCAACAACAAATCTAATTTTCTTCCCATTCCCAGTGAGCATGCCATCCAAATTACCTCAAGGCTGTTATTTTAAGCAACAACTAATACACTGGTGATGATAACTGTAGAGTTGATTAATTGATCATTTAAAAAATCTCACTGGGAATTATTAACTTGGAATTGCCTGTTGTAGCTCAGACACATTGTAACTATTTAATTGAGATGATAGCCTTTTTATGAGCAGCCAATGGAAAATCATTCATTGGCAATAAACTGGCTAATTTAAACAAATTGTTTCATCAGCATTTCATTTTGACGGTTTAATTTGGCCTTCTAAATGAGAATGTTGTGACTTTATAAAACATTGGCATTGCATCAAGTATGACATTATATAGATAACAAAATGATGTTGCAGTGTTTAAAAAGATGCAAAGGTCAAGTGGGTGTAATTATTGTTGGAACTTTGGACTGTTTTGTACTGGGGCTGACGTGAAGGCACATTTTCTCTTGCACTTTCAAGACTCCACACAAACAGGAAGCACACCATGTTCAGGTAAGCAGCAAACATTGATTCTCCATGTTAAAAAGTGCCGACAAATTGTTGATGTTGGATCTTTCCACTTGTAGGATTACTCTTTTTGTCACCCTGATATTTGGCATTGCAGCCAAGCCATATAAGCCATGGGTATGTACATCAAATGTTTTAGATCACACCTAAAAAAAAAAAACTAAAAAAAAAACGGCGTCAAATGTGCACATAAATGTCATACAATACAATATTGATATATTTGATCTGATTGATATTGGTTTTTATCTGTTTTCAGAATAAATTTAGCAACAAAGCCTTCCAGGACACCATGTAAGTAATCCCCCCCCCCCCCCCCCCCCCCCCCCCGTTAAATGTGTTTTGGGGGTAGCGTGGGGAAATAGTTGTTAGCACTTCACATTTGTGAACGTCAGGGTCCATCTTTGACAGCCCCTGCTGTGTGGCATTTGTAATTCTCCCTGTCTAACTCAACAACAAAATGATGTATATTTTTTACAGTCAATAATATTCATTCCTTACTTGGGTTAAGTTGGGATAACGGAAATAAAATGTTTTGTCTTTTAAACCAACAGCTAGTTTTTCTTTTCAGTTTAGATGGACAATTTTTGTGCTGGTAGATTTTAGAAAATTATTAAACAAAATCATTATAGAATAAAATCACTGGAAACTTTCTGGAAATGTTCCACTTATCAGAGGTGATAAGGAAGGAGAGGTCATTCTAAACTGTTGTGCTTATTTTAGGTCAGAATATGGAAAATTGCCTTTAGATGTGGAAGTGGAGCCTCCAGAGGACATGGATGAAACTGACTATGATATTGACCCGAAAATGAAGATCTGGAATAATGTGGACGCCACAGGGACAGAAAAACAGCTTGCTGTGGCAGAAGTGGATTTAGATGATGTTCATCATCCTTCTTTGAAGACATTTCCAGCTGAATATGAAGAGGTTTTCAGTGAAGAGTCTGAGCAGGACCGAGATGCCGTCTACCATGAAGCCAGAGCGCAACTAGATGAATATCTTGCCCCGCTCACTGCTGAATACAGAATGGCCCGACTTGAACAACCCCAACCAGACATGACTGAAGCACTTGATCGAGTGAGACGTCATCTGGAGCCCGAGGTGGACGTGGATGACTTGTACCATTCTGACCTGCAAAACTGGATGTCAAGTTACCTTGACAATGACAACGCTGCTGCTCCTCTAGATTGGCAGTTGGAAAGAAATTACGACCAACCAGAGGAAGATCTCGATCATCTCTACCACCTTTGACATGTGGAAATGCATGCTTTGATGTCCAGCACGGAATATCTTTTAATTCTGAAGATGTATGGTGTAAGTTGTTCGAAGGAGCAACAGAGTTATAATAATAAAATTTGTACCGGCTTTGTGCTATGTTTGTAAATTGAGGACGACTTGTGATTGTTTTGACTGAAAATTGTATTATGATTAAGCTTCAAAAAAATATTCTTTAGGGTTTAATCAACATGT
This sequence comes from Syngnathus acus, assembly GCF_901709675.1. Lineage (NCBI taxonomy): Eukaryota > Metazoa > Chordata > Actinopteri > Syngnathiformes > Syngnathidae > Syngnathus > Syngnathus acus. The sequence continues at coordinate 7,703,556 of NC_051100.1, forward strand.
CTTAAATTCACAGGTAAACGGAATAATCAAAATATATGCAACTTAATCTATGATTGGGAGGAAAAGATTATTTGTGTCATGATTGGTATGTTATGAATCCCATGACCACAGTTGCTGCTGCTTGTTGTTGTTGCCCCCCAGGGCATAACTCGAAGCAGAGACGAGTGGCAATATTCCGACAGTCGCTGCAGCCAAGAATGTGAGATACTGAAAATAAATGTCAATTAAATGACCTCCACATCCTGCCTAACACTGCTTGTTTCATCTGACACTCTCAGTTGGATGGCAAAAATGTTTAGGAGTCCTCTTAGTGACTGAACAGTTACAGTCCCTGTGCTGTACTTGAGTTCTAACAGTGGATTAAATATAGACCCATGTGATGTTTTAAGGAAAATAACTCATTTCTGACAGCAGAGCACGGCTGTTATTGGCCAATAGAGTACAATAAATCGGGTGGAAGTCAGTGAATGCAAAGGGGAGCATGGCTGACTTGCAGAAAAGTAAATCTAGCCCCCGCTCCCCCCAGGAGCCCCTCCCAATTCTCCTACTCCGGACCCATGCTGCTCACTCTTTCTTTTGGACTTTTTTAAATGAGTTTATCACGCCACAAGAGTCCGCGCTACTTCAGTGTAACGTTTTGGTCCCCATTGTGTGCCTAGAGGAGCTCAATTGAGTCGACATTTATTATTTTGACCTTTCTCCGGGCCTCAAAGGACGACGCTCCTTTGCAGAACCTTCGGACGCTGCAGACTTTTTGTGCATCCCGCTGAGAGAGGAGACGAGTTTCTTTCGCACTGAAAAGTTTTGTTTCACGGGAACGACAAGAAAGACAGCTCTGTGGGGGGATACTGAATGAAAAATAAAAATCAATTAGGCCATGGCCTTGTGGGTGAGATGCGCGTGAACATCAGACAACTAGTGCATAAAAAAAGGGAGGGGTGATTTTATTTTATACGAATTACTTGCATATTTGAAATATAATCCGGACTTGGACTCATTTTTTAACATGGGAAACTACTTTTGTTTGACATGTTCAAAATAAATTTTTGAAACTTTCAAAAAGTGTTTAACTGTTAAAGTTGACATGCAATATAGAATGTTGTTGAAACAATAATTAATATACATATATGTATAATTTGCTTGCCCAATAGCATAATTTAAAACGTTAAAAATAAAGAGGTTTTGCCAATTACTTTTCATTTTTTTTAACTGCTTGACACGTGGAACCTTTAACTGCATGTGGCTTCCCTCTAGTGGCTTACCCTAAACAAAAACAACCTAAAAATGATTTAAACAAAAATCTTCAACAGTGGACAGCCTTCATTTTTTTTTCTTCACACCAACTACAAAACAGAGGTCAATTCATCTGGTTTATTTGCAAAATGTACACAAAAAAAAGAAACTTTAGACAAAAGAGACTCAGAGATCTTCCAATGCTTGAAATGACCCATGTGATTTCCTTGTGTGGTAAATATTGAACTGCATCCACCTTCACTGCACCCTCAGTTGTGTGGGATTGTGTATTCAATCATTCAAATCCAAATGCACGCCTTAATAAGGCACTCATTGGAAATTAAAAGGTCAACTGTACTGTCACTTTTTGCAAAACATACAAGATTGGTTTGCTTTTTCTCCATGTTCATGATGGTATATAATTGGAATATCATATTTGATCACTGACTGGGAAAAAAACGTGGTGTTACTAAATTAAAAGTGAGGTAAAACACCTTCCATGTTCTACTGATGTCATTCAACTTGCTGCGCATGATCTGTTTGGAGTTGGATGAGCGAATTAATTGTCCTGAAAACTGGCCTTTCTCTTCTCCACAAACGCAGTCATGCCCTCCTTGCGATCATCCTAAAAAAAAACAAAAGCACAAATGTATTGTAATGTAATTTGAAGTCAAGTCTCCAAACATGACAGTGGACGTTACCGTAGCAAACGTTGCGTGGAACAAGCGCTTTTCCAAACGATTTCCCTCAGCCAAAGTCAGCTCGAAGGCTGAATGTGCACAAGGATGAAAAAAAACTCAACAAATTTCAACCTGATTTGATTACAATGCGTGCTACGTGTTTCACTGAATGTGGCCTGACCTGCATTAACTGCCTCTTTGGCCATGGCGGACACCAGTTTGGAATTAGCAGCTATTTTCTCACCGCATTTCACCGCTTCGGACACCAGCTGATCCACTGGGAGAACTTTACTCACCAGACCTGCATGCGGCAACAAAAAAAAAAAAAATTCTATTAGTGGCAATGGACGCAAGTAAATAGCCTGGAAAAAACATAGTAAACAGTTCTCGTACCCGACTGCTTGGCTTCTTGGGCATTAATTTTATCTCCTGTCAGCACCATCTCCATGGCCAGTGACTTGCCCACCGCACGGGTCAGACGTTGGGTGCCACCCGCCCCTGCACGGAGACAAGACGTATCATAAATGTGGCCCCAATCGATTCTCAGGTTCTACACAATCATACCAGGGATGGTCCCCAGCAGAATCTCTGGCTGGCCAAACTGCGCCTTCTCTCCAGCGTAGATGATGTCACACATCATCGCCAACTCGCAGCCTCCTCCCAACTGCAATCGGGAACAAAATTTAGCAGAGACTCCAGACCCCTGTCACATGCGTTACCTTCATCCTCCAAGAATAAGGATCGAGCATGTCTCGTATATTACACAATGCATCTTGCAAAACAGAGACACTCACAGCAAATCCATTGACAGCAGCGATCACAGGCTTCTTCACAGTAGACACTCTGTTCCAGTGAGCCAGAAAGTTCCCACCGTAACACTCCTGGAAAGTTCGATTCTGCATTTCTTTTATGTCCGCTCCAGCTAAACAAGACAGAAAAATTGAGCCATGTTGACTCTTGAATTTGGCAGCAACAGTGCATATTCTTAATATTTATTCCCCTTACCTGCAAACGCTCTGTCGCTTCCCGTGATGACAATGGCACCCACGTCTCCGTCGTCTTCGAAGGCATCCAAGGCCTGCCCCACCTCCTTCATCAAACCGTCGCATAGTGCATTGAGAGCTTTAGGTCTATTCAACTGGATAAAACCCACATTCTTCTTCTCTCCTCGCTTCTCTACCATAATATACTCATAGTGGACACCTGCAGGGACGGGAAACACAGATTATCTAATCGAGTGTTTCTCGTTTCAATCAAGCAAATGTATTCTTAAAACAGCAAAATGTAGAACAGGGTCAGTGGTCAACCTGTGTTTGCATCTATTGCAATTCATACTATAGAATACTTTTGTGTTAAACATTTCCAAATTTCATAATGAACATTGTCAGTGGACCACACTTTATATCTTTAAAGTGCACAAAAATAGAATAACAAATAAATAACAATAATAATGTTGCTTTGCAATGTCGATTTGGAATTTATGACATATAATAATGACTTTTCCACTTCATAGCTCAATGCAACGAAGACAAGTTTGCAGAGCTTGTGACGCAACTGTGCTTGACATTGAAAAATGAAAAGCACGCGTGTCTTTTAAAACACTCACCCGAACTGAAAAGGCGGGCGGCTGCCGAGACCAAAGCGGGTGCTGCGCGGTTTGATTTCAGCAAAGCGGCCCCATTTCTGCAGACAAAAGCCATGACCACTGTTTGGCTGTCAACTTGTACAATAGCTGCACAATGCTTCCTGGTACGTTTCTTCTTCGTTGCCTAATAGAGATTCAGATTCAAATGTAGTTTAGTGTTACCGCCGTCTAGCGTACATGAATAGTATTACTATTATTAGCGACACTGCAACCAAGATAATTATCATGATAATTAGCCAATTCACTGACTATACTACAGCAATTCATCTAGTCACTTAGACATATGACTATAGTGTATAATGAGATAAATGCAGATCTGACACATCCAATATGACGGACGCGCGTGACGTATCGCAGCGACGGAACACGCTCACTGCAGGATGTTCTCTATGTTCGTGGTACAACAGCGATAGTGATGCTTGGAGCGCTCTTGCTCGTTCACGCGCCGTCATCCTCGTGAACGCGCATCAACATCCTCCGTGACCATCTTCACAACCTTTCTTCTTCTTCTTGAAGATATACAAGGATCAAGGTACGCACCAACCAAAGGGATGCTCTGCTTATTATCGGATCGTAACAGCTTAATTGTTGATTTAATCAATTACACGAAGGCTTCAATGAGCTAGGAGGCTAATTTGCACGGTGGGATGCAGATTGAGTATAAAATGGTTCCGTATAAAATAATGGCGTGCAATTTGTACATATTGATTGCCATTGCTGTCTTATTGTCAATCATGTGCAGTAATTTCAAGCATTTATATTTGTGGTTTGACACGACCCCCTGTCGTAAAATATTTATTATTTATGCATCATGTTTATTTGAGAGGAAAAAGCTACATAAAACGTATGCAATGTCAACAATGCATCAGCTCTCTCTGTGTCAACATACTTGACATCATCAGTGCTGTCACAAACTTTTTATTACTAGAACGCAAAATAAAATTGATTTTCCATTTCTAAACTACTGTCATTTCCAAAATGATGGACATTACATGCGAGGCAACGGCCAGAAAAGCAGTCATGAGGCAATAATGAGAATCATAGCGCTTACCAAGCATCCAATCATATTTCAGTCATGTTGTCATAGCATCTCAGGTGGTATATAAATGATTTTTATGTCTGCTGAAATTTTATTAATTTGTTTTTGCTTTGTAATCACACGCAAATTATCTAAAATCACTTTGCATACTGGTCCTCAAGAACTCCACCGATTATAAAGCCATAGATAATCTGAGTAAATTTGTCATTTCAGAATTGTGTACAAAACTGGAAGCTGTTCATTAAAAAAAAATGCTAGTGACGTTAAAGTAAAATGTTCTTCTATGGTTGCATAGATGAACCAGGTGCTCACAACCTGCTGGATATTCCTCCTGCTCTCCGCCTTCCTGTGCGAGCCTGCACTGTGCAAAGGAGGCCGCGGGGGGTCCCGTGGCTCATCCAGAGGATCCGCACGTAGCTCCACGGCGGGCTCGTATCGCGGTGCGGGCGGCTATGGCGGCCCGCGCTCTCGCTTCAGAGCGGCGGGCCGGTCGTCCCCGGTACGGGTGGCCGCCGCTGCGGCCGCAGGGGCTGCGGTGGCCTTGACGGCAGATAAATGGTACGCGTCCGCTTACCGCCGCAGCAACGCTGACTCCAACGAGGAGCTGGATTATTACAACAGGACTGGTTACTTTGATGCTCAGATGTCTGGCTCCAACGCGGGAGCATCCTTCTGCCAAATGTTTTCCGTCACCATGGCAACACTGTCCTCCAAATATATACTGTTGTGGGACTCCATGTGGTAATGAGCTTTTAAGGAGAAATGTGCTGGACCTGACTAATGCAGGACAGGGTGGAAGCAACAGGAAAACTGGTGGGAAGACATAGTCATGACCACAAAGCAAACACTGCACTGTTCACTTCAACTTAAAATGTAAAAACTTATGTGCACCAGCTTGAGTGTTGTGGACCAAATGAGCCACGAGAGATCAAGAGTGAAGACTACACAAAGCCAAAATGCTCTTAAAATATGCACTTCCTTAGGCTAATAGCATAATCTCATTTATGAACACTTTTAGAAAACATTCTTATTGACATGGTGACACTAAAGTTAAAAATTACAATTACGGGATGTGGGAGAGGCGTCCAAGATCTTTTAATATGAAGCCCAGGGAAATCATTTATTTCCATCAGTCACAAAGACTCCACACTTGAAGTCATCTGAGCGACTGTTTACGTGACTCGGCAGGTGCTGCTGTTATCAATTGAGTTCAAATTTCAGTCTTTGAGCTGAGATCATGACAATTACGACCCATTTTCCTGATAGAAGACGAGAGGCTTTGCGTTTTGTGGACCACCACTTGAGGGACAGCTACTATTTGAGGAAATCCAGTATATTTGCGAGTCATGTGTAACGATATGGTGCTGCTTAAACAGGTTGTGATATATCCCCAATGCTTCTTGTTTACCTTATAGCACTTGTGCAATGTACAGAATACCTTTCTTATCCGTCTCAATGCAAATAAACACAAGTGTAAACCAACTCAAAAATACATCTGCCTTTTTCATTCTAAAATCAAGACACATTCCAATCAGATCTTGAAGGATTTTACTTACAAATGTCCAAATATACAGGTGCATCCATTAAAACGTGTCCTTCTAGTCCAGAATCACTTGGCCCAGCTCTCCTTTTCTAAAAGCTCGGATGAAATCGTACGCCGCTGCCGGATAGTTGGGTACGATGACGTTAATGTTGCCTAAAGAAAAGCAAACATTGTCGTCATGTCCTAATATGTTAATGACACACGTCTGCATACAGTTTAGCATAGCACAAACAAGCAAATGAAAACAAGATTAGATTTCTGTTTTTTTTGGGGGGTATTCTCAAATTATCCTGAAATGCATTTAAAAAAAAATTCTGGATGCAAATTTTGGCTTGTATTTTGCAAGCAGTATTCTCTCTCTCACCCACTCCAGTGAGAGCTTTGACGCGCTGAGTCTTCTTAAGCTTCACAGCTATGTGCTTGAGGACATGTTGGATGTTGTCGTTAGGCTCTTCCAGGTTGTATCTTTCAACGTAACTGTGCAAAAAAGCAAAGCAATGGACCAACAGAGACTTAAAATAGCAACACAGATGGCGTATTATTGGCTCACACCTAAAACTACTACCTGAAATTTTTAAGCCGGTTCAGAGAATAGAGCAAGTAGTCAGCGATGACATCCTCACCCACTAAATGGTCCAGGATAGTTCCTGGAGAGAGACAACAGAAGCACAGTTCAATTGAAGCCTCGATTTAGCACATTTTAATCGTTCTGAACAACTGGATCATTTCTGTTGGTATCACTAAATTAGCATGTATCCTCACCACATAACGCTAGCTTCATGCCTGTCTCCAAACTTTCTATTTTGGGGGGCAAGACTCCTGGTGTGTCCAACAGGTACATTATGGGGCGTTCACAAACCTGAGAACGATACCGCTAAATAGCATGAAAAAAATACAATTAAAAAATGTACATAAATATATACACCACTGACCTGAATCCTGGTGAGGACTGCTCGAGTGATACCAGGCTCTCCACCAACTCGAGACGCGCGGCCTGAACGACACATTTCATGCGTGTAACTCAGAAATTAAAAAAACGTAGCGTACTTAAATGTACCTTTTTTCAAATGAGTCCTTCTTAGGGAGTTGATGAGTGATGATTTTCCCACGTTGGGCACTCCAATTACCATTAGGCAATAATTATGATTCTGAACAAATGTACAAATTTACATGCGATTATCAAAATTAGGTACTACAGGATCAAGGCAGCATGATGTCTTTTGCTGTTTTACTCGGTGTGTACCTCTTCTCTGTGAAAGCGGTTTGAGTTTGTTAACATTTCCAGCACTGTCGGCACCACCTGCAGAAAATCGACATTTCTATCATCATCATCATTAGTGAGGGTTGGTAATCAAATTTATTGGCCGTTCAGCAATGACGACGACGCATGCCTTGGCGACGTTCTCGTCTCTTTGTTTTAGACAGTCAGTGAACAGAACATTTTTCATGCCACTTCTACCAAGCTCCTTCAGGATCCTCTGCATGGAAAAAGAAAAGTACAAATGATCTATTTAAATGAAATCACACGAGGGCATCTGGATTTGAAAAGTTGATTGATTGATTGAACATTTCTTTCACTATAATGACATTAACTTAGTTTTTTAGGTAACACATAGGACTTAGAGGTGTTCTTTAAAACAATATTAACTAAAAACAGTGCATGAACGTGGTAAGCACCTGCTTTTTTGACAGGTCAGCCAGGTCCATCTTGTTAAGAACAAGCAGATGTGGTTTGACATCCAGCGTCTCCTGAAACACAGGGTTTCTTCCAGAGAAGGGAATGTGCTTCATGTTAAAGATATTTTATTATAGCATGACAAACACAGCTTCAGATCAATCAGTAAGGATATTCGAGCATCGTGTATTTCTATGATGCAATCCACACCCTTCAGACTGGCTCTCATCTGCTTCAGCCCTGCCCACAAAAAAAAAAAAAACACAGCTAACTGTAAACCGTATTTCAGGAATAATGCATTAATTTGTCATTTCATAGCAATTACTGTACTTGCAGTCACCTTTAGCCATATGTCCAGGGAACCAGTGAGCCACTTCCCGTCCTCCAAAGTCGAAAGTGCTTCGAAACTTCGCAACATCGCAAAGTGACCTGTACAGTTTCATGGCCGTGATAAATATAGATGAGACTTTTAACGGTCACATCGGAACCTAAATCAGTATTTTTCCCACTCACGACTTTGAAAAACTATGGTATGGACATCCTGCACGCCACTATTTACACGCCGACTAAAAACTGTAAACCTGCAAAAGGTTCCGCTTTTCATCAACAAACCGAGTCGCGGGTGTAGTACTGCGTACAGTAATAATAACCGGTACTAGTACCACTGATAAAATATGACAACAAATTACATGGACAAAAACCCTGACAAGAAATGAGAACATTAAATTTTTATTGGACTGTATTAAAATTATTGGAGTAGTTTGAAATGGTACTGCACAATACAGAAACAAGACTATTTTAACAGGTTATAGTAGATGTACGTAAGGCAAAACAATGTTATAACAAGTCACAGTGCAACCACTTCATTGTGCATCATTCCGTTTAGAGCTTTGACTTGGTTGGCTGTGCAGAATGAGCGGAGGAGTAGTGAGCAAGGAGTCTGTCGGCTTCCCTCCAGCCAGTGAGAAGAGCTCCATGGACGGTGGAGAAGTAGCAGGGATGAGTCGCCTCTCCAGCAAACAACACCTGCAGTGGCTGGAAAGGACACATCAGACAGTTTATGATTTGTGAGTTTGATATCGTTATTTTCTAAATGTTTAAAATGTCAGTACTTGTGCGAGCGATCGCTTGGATGGCAGAGGCTCCATCAAGTTCTCCAAGTCCTGCAATGAGCAGCCCCTTGAGGTGTAACTGTACGATCCGCATGTCCAGGGGTCGTGAAACCATTGAGACCTCAAGACCCTCCGCGGAGTGATTATGGGATTACCTACGTGTGCACAGAATTAATTAGGCTTGTACAGTAAATCAATAAAAGACTGTAACTCATTCACCTGTAAACCTGCGGACGAGTTGTGTGACGGCATGCAGGACCTCCTGCTCAGACAAAGTCTCCATATAATTTGACTCATGCCCAGCAATCCAGCCACACAAAACATGGCCGAACCTGAAAGTTTAAAGACTTTTTTTTTTTTTTAATTCCACCAAACATACACAATACGCAACATACACTAAATTGAGGATTTTCTGCAACAGTTGAAGATATGAATCCATAAATTAATTATGGGACTGATTGTTGAGCTGCTGACCTTTCAGTGGGTTTTAATACAGTGAAGCCAAACAATTTCTTTATCCAGGATCCTGGAACATCTTGCACCTGATCCACCATGCCATCCTGACCAATGTGACAACAAATAATAGATTAGGTTTTAGGTTGTAAAGCTTAATTATTAAATATGAAGAGAAGGTACAAGATAAGTATTCGGTCACAGTGCATAATCGTGATTCTGCCTTGACAAAGAGGGTAAAGTTTGGATTTGGCACAAAGCTGAAGAGGGAACAATACTCCTGCTTCATCTGTGAACTCACCTCATCTTCCCACACCAAGTAGATGACCTCGCAGTCATCATCCCACCAGGGCGAATCAAATTCCACAAATATTTTATTGTTGGTGCCAAAACCTAATCTCTGGATTGAGTGAATTTTGTGCAGAGGAAGAGGAGGATGGAACAGTGACGTATAGTGCTTCTTTAAATAGCCTGCCCAAACAGAAGCAACAACAATTAGATTCAGGAGGACCAACTGAATGAAGTCCCGATAGTAATACCTAAAGGAACTGTGACGATCACATGATCAGCAGCCACCATCTTCCCATCAACGCACTCCACATTCACATGTGCGTCGCTTTTGTCGGAGTTGTTCCAGTGAATGCGACGAACGGGTGTGTTGTAGCTCACTACACCAGCAGGGAACTCTGACATCAGTTTTCTTACTAGACCTTCATAACCTCTGAAATAAGACACAGAATTCAACACGAAATATGAGACAAATTATTTTTTTAATTTTTTATACAGCTCTTGTATTTCATCTTATTTGTATAGTACTGTACTGTAAGTATTGTATGGTATGGCTAAATGAGTGTTATCTATATTGTAAATGCGATAAAAAGTTATTGAGGTGTTGAATATGCACAGCCAGTGTGTTTCATGTTGGACTACGAACCTCGGGAAGGTGCAATCTAGTCCGAGTGTTGTTTTATAGAGGCCATTAGCACCCAAGCCCAGGTCATCCAAGCTGTGAGTTCCAGAAACGCAACACTCCACCTTCATCATGGTGCTGAACATACATCGCTGCAAAGATCCTGCTTTGTCTGCTTCCCACTTCTCCGCTGATCTTTGTAGCACCTAAACCCAAACAAGACAATGTTACTGTCAAGTTCTGGTAGAACATGGATATGATGATCACACCTCTGCACGTATGAATTGGCCCACGCTAGGCCAAGGTTCGCCTCCCTTCTCCTGAAATTCTGTACACTCATCCAGAAGTTCTTTGAACATCTCCACAGAGGGGTACACATCTTCAGGGCTCAACTTACGCCCTTTTAGTTAGGAGGAACAGCACATGAGTTTACCACCTTATTTGGTCGAAAAAGATGAGAGGTTTTCTCAAGAGTCACCTGAGCTGGTGAAGACATTGGGGATCCAGGGAGGATGTCCGCCGATATCCATTGCCTGATTCTCCGGGGTGAGAGCATCTGGACTCAGCAGGCCGTATTGCCGAGCCAAACAAAATACCGGGTTCTCTTCGGATGGCCCATGGATCCAGTTGGCCCCCAACTCTACTATGTTATCACCTACACACAAAAGTCACACCAATAACAGTAGTGGGGTTATTGTGAACTTTGATTTACATGTGTGTGAATGGTTGTTTGTCAACATTTTCCCTACATTTGTTTAACAAATTAATCATTGGTGTGTTTTACCGCTTATTTTGAATATTTGCGGCTACGCATGATTATCATATGGTAATGAACACACAGCGGTTTTGCATATTGTTCTCAATCGATTTTAAAATATTACTGTCTTCTGTGTAATTAGGGTTTATTAGTGCGATGTATACGAGGTTGGTAGCGTACAAACCCGAGTTACGTTGCCATCGTCGGAAATGAACTACGTCGTAAGCCGAGGAGTCATTGCAAGTCGATTGCAAGTGATAATGTAAAGTTACACAAAAGAAACTGTGTCAGTGGGTCAAAGTGGGTTTCCTGTTGTACTCACCAAATTTGCCAGTTTTGATTCTCCCCCCGCTTCTTCCAGTCGCTTCGAGTATACGCACATGATTAAATCCTGATTTCACGAGTCTCTGCGCCGTTGCGATCCCCGATATTCCGCATCCGACGATGACAATCCGAGCGTCGGCACCCGTCGGCATCTTGACCTGAAAGGGCCAGTTAGACAAGTCAACAACAACAAAAAATCGTTATATCACGATTTGCTTCTGAGTGCAAGTGAGATGACTTCTGGTGGGGAGTTTCAAAATAAAGTTCTTCTCTTCGATTTAAAAGGTTAGGGATGGTTGCATATTTCTATCTACTCAAACGCACTTCTTAGATAATTGAAAGTCTAACATTTAATTAGTTTTACCAAGTTTCGTTTTTGTCTTCATTTTATTTCATAAAAAACATCAAACTGCTCATCTAACTAAAACTAATAAAAAAGCAGGATGAAATACAATGTGCATTTAACAGCACAGTTTTTATTATTTTTTTATTATTGTTATTATTATTATTATTACCTGTCTTGTTCTTTCTTTCTTTATTTTTACATTCTACTTTACAGAACCCTGTCAGCCATAGACATCTATTAGACGTCTGGTCTATGTATAGACCTAATTTAGACGTCTAAAATTGGTCTCGGTGTAGACCTAGACATCAAATTAAAAACATCAAATATGATCATATCTCGAAATTGTTTACCCTACATTTGTAGTAGCTATTTAGACGGAAAGCTGAGGTCTGGCCAGCAGGTGGTGATATAGGAAAAAGTTTCCATAAACTCTGGAAAGTTGAGGGCCTCCTTGTCCTGCAAAGTTTGAATGTACTCCGTATGAATGTGATAGAACTTTGGTGTTGGTAAGACTTTTGTTTCTGTACTTTTATAAAGTATATATTTTTTAGCAGGTTATTTTTGAAGTTGCAATGCAGTAATGACAAATATTACATTAACATATAAAAGTCAAGTAAAAATGTTGTTTGCAATCATATTTTTTCTATGCTCCCTCACTAGTCTAAACACACTGTGGTTAATATTGCACTTGTGCCATTTAGCCTTGTACTACCATTTGCTGTTGACTGAAAATGATATCACAGTGCCCAAGGTCACAACTTGCAAACGCACTACATGACCAAACAAACAAAAAACAAGTGAAAGTCAATACCTGAGCCGTGAGACACAGTAATGTCATTTTCAGTCAACACTTCCTAATGCATCTAGTGTAAATTCCCGCTGGAGTTGTAATCAAAGGAAAAGGATGTGGTAAAAGATTTTACGCATAAGTAATTGCATTAATCAGCGAATAATAAAGGCACACTGACTAAAGGTCAAGGTTGGCCCTGCAAAATGACAACAGTCAACATTTCTTACTGTTAGCCAAAGTGTGGGAAGCAAGGAAGAGCCCTTCTCTCTCAGGATACCCTATTGTGTAACAAACACACACACATACAAACGGCGCATGGGAACTCGTTGGCATAAAGGGTCGCTCCGAAGAACAATGCTAATACACTCATCAGTTCCAGGAAATGATAAGACTCTATTTTTTCAATGACAAATTTGTTTTGAAGAGAAATGCAAACAACTTTAAAGCCACACAGTTGCTTTATTACATAAGTCATGAAAAACATTACAAAAAAATGCATGTATGAATCGAAAGCAGTAAGAATGTGTCATAAAAATTGAGGATATATATAAATAACATTATGCACACGCACGCGCGCACACACATACAAACACACCCACACATATTTTTATACTGGGTCACAGGAGTGAGTCTTGCCCTCCAGCTGATGGACAATCATTGACCTCAATTTGATGTACCTATACAGGGAGAAGAAAACACATCATTTGTAATGGATTAAAAAAAATAAAATAAAGAGAGTTGATGATATTACTACTACAACTACCTCTAATAATAATAATAAATGAGAATTAATGAATGATATGAGATACTAAACAGTAGTAATTAAGTAATCAAATCGATTGGCCTCCGATGGAGGAATGTTACTCATATGACTGCAAAAATTAAACTAACACAGCCGCCATTGACGGGCAAGTTTGTTTGGATTTCCTAATATGGAGGAGATATGGACATTGGTTTCACTTAGCACAATTAGACACGTTAAATGAGGACTAGGGTTTTGTATCATGTGCATTCAAGACTCTTCACATACTTTTTTATCAGTTTGTTTATTTCCCGCTCTTCTTCTTCTTTTAGTTTCTCCACAAAGCTGTCCAAAACTGGAATCTCAAACTTGATGTACTGGGCAACCTGGCAAAAAGAGAACAGGCAAGAAGAAAAATTAAAATTTCAAGATGTGATTGAAGTGTGGACTTTATTTATTTTAAATTCTGATGCGATGTGTTTTTCCAGGCTTTCATTTCCTGCTTGTATTTGCGTCTTGCTGTCTTCAGTAAGTGAAAAGTAAGAATTGTGCTGCACGTACACAGGATGTGAGTCTGGGACTTGGAGTAATGCCGATGACAACCAAAGAGGATTTCTGCTCCACACGACTTGAAAGCTGCTTTACTGTTTAAGAGTTCAACTGCACTCTCGCATAAAACGTGACCCGAGAGACACACACCTTGAACTAACAGCGGCCCATTTTATCATATTTATTTTTGATTGTTTTTGTCCAGTATCAAGTTGAGCATTCCTCCAAGTGAGGATCTGGTTTCCCCTTTAGTGTAGTCACAACATGGCCACCTATTGTCAGATGAGTCTCACAGCCTTTCCTCAGCGTGCTAAATTTAACTCAACATAATGACCCCATTGTGTGCCTACGCTCATTTTAAAGAGGTCACCCGTGGGTAACATGATGAAAATGACACTCACATCATAGGTGACTTCTTCTCCCAGGTCGGCCTCCATGATGAAGATCTTGGATATCATCTCACAAGGTCCGTGAAGCACACGGGTCACCAGCGGGTATTCACTATCCTTCAATTGGGTCCGCTCTAAACAAAAAAACCAAAATAATTAGAATCATTGAGAAACTACTAATACATGGAATATTTCCTTGATGAAAATGATAACCTACATACCTCCAGACTCGTGGACCATATAAAGAACAAATTCTTCAGATTTATTTTCCACCTTAAAAGATACAAATATTGAATAATAGTACCTTTATCTTGCATACAGTATAATAATAATAATAATAATAATAATAATAATAATAATAATAATAATAATAATAATAATGCAGTATCTTTAAAAAAAAAAAAAAGTCCAATCATCACAATAAATATCATTAACATGCACTTACCCGAAACTTTTGTAGCAGCATATTAAGGACCTGCGCTGTCGTCATGGCGCTGTTTACTCGCACGTTAGTGACTGAACCAAAGGCCGGAGTGAACACAGATGTCTGGTGAGGAGGTCGACATAAACACAAATCCATCACAGAATATACGGAAAATGTAGAAAATTGTTTGGAACTTTTTGTGCTCAGTTCTTGTCATTCCCTCACATCTGAGCTTGGAACATTTTGTACAGGAAGTCTAAACCGGGAAAGAAGTCAGCGGTTGACCAGCTGTATAATGTTGTACCACATACACACACACTATATAGCCAAAGAGGAACTGATGAAGTGCTCCTAATAGGGCTCATTAGTGAAATCCGCACATGGCCAAACTATTGTGAAATATGAACAGTGCAAGTACAGGAACATCCTTCCAGGAAAGACCTTCCCCTCTGCACCTGTGTGTGTACATGTGTGTCTGTGTGTGTGGCTTTGTACCTTGTGGTTGTAGAAGTGTCCGTTGATGGAGAACCTGTGTGTGCGTAAACGCTGCAGGTCTCTGGCAGTGTTTGTCCTTGACCTCCTCTGGACGTGCATGAAGGAAGCGTCACTTCTGGTCCTTAGCAGCTGTGGACACTCTTCTAACTCCTGCATGCCCTCCACATCCACCCCTCAATAAACAAAGGAAATTACTGGTACTTTTCAAATGACCAGAAAAAAACTTCCATCAGGCACTCAGACACATTCACAAAAAAATTTCAATTTATATTATGCTTTGAAATTTTTTATTTGCCATGCTTGTAAACAACACCCTACTCTGTGGTGTTTATTTGCACTTTACAGGGTCTTTCGGAAATGTGTTGAAATGCAAACCTTGATCAACAACAACAAACGGCTAAACTTGTTGCTGTTTAGTGCCAGTAATCCGAATTGCAATACTCCAGAATTCTGCAGGGGATCAATTTGAAATCTAAACCGTAGCACATGTAATGTTCTTATTATAAATGATGTGCAATAAAAGGTCAACATCGAAGCACGACCGGATCTGAGCTGTTAATTACTTTTCGTCTGGTTACACGTGGTCTGGACTGATCAGCCTCTCATGAGCAGATTAACTCTGCACGTGAATTGTAGAATTATGCAGAGTGAAGCAGGGCTGCAACCTGCTCCTCAACGTGTAATCTGTAATCGTCATGTGTGTGTGTAGGGGGGTGGTGAAGCGCACGTGTCTTATTCACCTGCTGTTCCACTTTCACTGCTCAGTGAATTATTGTTCGACTCTGTCGATCGTGGCTTTGCAATTACAGACATGGTGTTCCTGTAGAAACAAAAAAAAAACTATTTTCATGAATACACTGAATACAAATTGATGTACCCGCGGTAGATGATATTCTTCATTCAGCAAAATGAAATTACAGATATGATAGATAATTTAAAATGACCATTAACCCCGATTCCAATTCATAACAGAAATATATTAATTTTGCCTTGATGTGTGGCTGTATGAAAACTTAATCAAACACACTTGGAAACTAGATGAAATATTTTCCAAAGACAATAATTTTAATGATAACAATTCCATGTCCATGCATGTCTTGTGATGAACTGGTAACCAGTCCGGGATGCACCCAGTCCTGAACTTGCCTACTTTTGTGGTTATAATACAGTTGATCACAAAAGTAGGCCAACTATGTGGGACCTCAGCATCAAGTGTTAAAATGCAGGGTGGGGATGCTTGTGCACAATGAGGCAAAGTGTTAGTTGGACTAAAGTGTCGAAGGAATGCGCACGTGTACTTTTGTGTGTTGAGCACGGGGAGGGACGTCGTACCGGTTGGGACGCAGTCGTTCGTTGTCGTCGTACATTTGAAGTCTTATTGGTCGATGTAGACCCCAGTGGATGTTCAACAAACCTTCCAGGATGAGGCCCCCCTCCTCCTCCTGTACAAATACACACACACACGTGTTACCCAAAGAGGAAATCCTGTCACAAAAGCTCAATGTCAGGTGTACGTGCAAGAACAGGCGATCCAGGGTGAAGTTTCTCATTTTGGAGAAAAGGGAGTAGAAGCGCCCCGCCCTTTTAATTCAGTGCACGGGTGAAGTCATGTCTGAGGGAGTGCTTTGGGTCACGTACTGTAGGTACAGAGGTGGAATATTTCATTTAACCAATTAAAAGTAAATTCTCTGTATTTAGCTCCAAAGGTAACACTTTGTTGTTTATTAGCACAATAATAGGATGGCAAGGGTAAAAACAATACTTTTGTGACTCAAACGTAAACATTTTAAATTGTTCAAAGTTTTGAAAATCAATTGTGGGTGAGGGGGATTCGAAGGCACTTATGATATGAGTCAAATGTCGAGAGAAAGTTGTCATGTTTGAACATTTGAAAAAGTAACACCGCTTTTTTTCAAGCTGCCTCATTATTTTCAAATATATATTTTGGCTGCACTGGTATATTTTGACGAGGTTGTATCACTTTATATGAATACAATCACTGTGGAAAAAAACATTTACACATCTGCAGTTATGCAACTAGCGTATTTGGTGTTTACAAGTTGTCAAAGAGCATTTCTAATCAGGTGTGTGTGTGTCCTTGTCACGAGTGAGTCGCTTTCCAATCAAGAGTTGTTTTTAAAAATCAAGAGAAGCAGCTGAGTATGTTTCATTTTATTTTTTTCTATTTGTCACCATAAGGAAGGCCAAATTGCTCCCATGGCTTCATTGTTTCTGCAATGTAAACATTGAATGAGCAAGCCTGCAAACACACTGCTCCAAGGTTTCCGCAACAGGCGTGTACACACCCTCTACAATTCCGCCCCCCCCCACCTCTCGTAAGGTCAGCAGAGTTATATTTAGCAGTCACGCCTAATCAGCCTGGTGCAAGCTGCTTCTATAAAGCCGAGATCCGAACTCCACGAGTCAGACATTTGACTGAGACGACCGCACTTCAACATTCTTCTTTATAAATCACAAGGACATTAACAAAGGTGAGCAAGCTTCTTCTTCTTGTTACTAAGAAATACGTGAATGTAAGACAGTATGTATGAATTACAAACTATATAACTCCAAATTTAAAATCCAGCAATTTAGAACAAATCAATAAAATCTCAATATTTCAGCTGTTGTACAGCAAAAAAAAAATACTTAATACGTAATTTTGATTTTGTCATAATTCAACAGTGATTTTAAATGACACATTAAAACAACAATCCCTGTTTTCACGATTTTAACAGTAATTCAACAGAGAAACAAATGTACTGATGATTTTGTTTTTGCTGTTTCAGCATGAAACACAGACGCCTACTGCAGTCGCTGCCCCTCTTGCCCACCATCATGGAGACGTTAGAAGACTTGCCTCTGCATCCTACTGCCTGCCAGTCTACTCCGTCTATGCACTCCCTGGATGACTACATGAGATGCATTGGAGCTCTCGCTTGTCCCGAGGGGCCCCTGAGCTCGGCCCCCTTCAGGCTCCAAAGACCCCCCAGGCTGAGGCAGTTGTCCAAGGCTCAGATGAAACACTCTGTATCGGCCTCGCTTCCTCGCAGCTCCCCACGCGCCCACAGAACTTGTTGGCCTTCTTGCACGGGTGTGAGCGCCACAGAGGATTGTTCTCTCAGGAGACAACAAGACAGTCGAGGTAAAGACCCCGTGGACTGGCTCTTTGCTCAGATGAGGACTTGAAGGGGCACTTTTGGGGGCGCTTTTCATAAAAGCGAGATCACAGTGACATTTGGGAAGGATGGATGCTCATGGAGTGAATGGCTATTTATTTGCACGTAATGTGAAGGCACTATTGTTTACACTTTGTATGTTTCTATTAAAAGGTTGAAATCATATTGTGTATGAAAATATTTTACATTCGCTACAACCTAAACACTTGTAGGAGACTTTAGACAAGAGGTGGGGGAGACCCTGGACTAGTCAACAGTTTATTTATTTATGATTTACATTTACGAGTAAATTGTAAAATATAAATGTAAACATTTTGGACACACACATTTTGGGAGGAAAGTTTATTGTTAAACATTTAAAAGTAGAGTTTGGTAATTGCATACAAGCATAATGGATTAATACATTAATTTAAAAAATTGTTTACATCTATTGTGGTGTCATGTGTATTTTCTATAAATAATATTTTCTATAGGTAGCACAGTGCCCGAGTCCTAGTGGTTCACATCATTTTCATGTGCGAAGTTTAAATGTTCTGCAGTCCGGTTTGTTTGCCTCCCTTCCCCAAAAAATTAGCTGGGATAGGTCATAATTCTCAGGCGACCATAATGAGTACAACCGCTATAGACAAAAATAGAATACATGGATGTAAATGTTTATTTACATAGTGTTTTTTTTTTTTTTTTTGTCAAAAGAAACCTGCAGCGCAATGCTGCTATCTAGTGGTAAAAGGTGGTGCAACAACTGAGGGTTCTCAATTTAAAATAACCTAACAAAGCCACTAGAGAGAGCTACACTTGCACTAATTGAAGAAAGTACAGTGAACAGATTGCAGTAGTACTTTACTGTACATTATATGCTTACTATTATTATTTTTATTTTACTTGCACTTCAATCCCGAGGTTAGAATTTGAGTTTACATATTTGCCTTATGCTTGTGTTTCAAATGGGTACTAGGACTTCCTCGCACATTCCCCCAAACACTGTTATTTCATTATGAACTCTAAATTGCGATCAAAGGTGTGATTATGAGTGTGAATGCATGTTTTTCTATATGGCTGCCATATCCTCTACTTCCCCCATGAGCCTATATTGAGGAAAAACGATATATATAGAATATAGATGGATATAATTATGTATAATTTAGATTGCACTACACATGAATTAGAACATGTACATTAGTTGCACAGAAAAAACGAAATATTTATTATCTTTTATCAAATTTTATTTGGGCGCAATTGAATTGTTTTTTTCTTCAGTGCATTCGCAGCATTGGCCTAAACATTTTTTTGTTGTAGTTTAAAATTTTACTAAAGCATACAAATAATTAAAACAAATTATGAATTGATCTCCAGCAAGGTTAATGTTCCTTTGTTCTAGCATCCACCTCGCCTCTTCCTCTTCCTCCTCCTCCTCTTCCTCCTCCTCCTCCTCTTCTTCCTCCTCCTCCTCCTCCTCCTCATAATCATCCCCATTCAGGTTGCAGTCCCACACTTAGCCTACAAACATGTCTGGGCCTATTCTCAACTCCAAAAACTGTTTGCGTTCATTTTCCCAAACATACAAGTCAACTGCACCTGACTTGTTCGACCACCACATGACTCACACATCACCTGACTACATGCACACCCAGTCAGTGTGATCATGTCATCCTCAAAAAGCAGCAAGATAAATGGATTGTTATTCACTATCCTGACCTCTTTTTGCATATGACCCATTTATCTTCATATGCTTCAACTGTTTGCTCACAATTTAGCATTGACCCTCAATAGAAAGACGAACAGTAGTAGACAAACAGTAGTTCTTCATTCATCTCAGATGTTATGTACCAAACCACCCCTCAGATAGAAGAACTCCACAAAATAGTGATCATATACTTAACGCTGCATGCATATACCTAATATCAAAATATATGCATGTGAGATAGACTTGGGTTTGCAATCCCAATGATCTACACAACTGTAGTATCTGTTTCCATCTGTGATTGAATGCGTGGGACTTTTTGGGCCAATCCAAAATATACACACTGTACAGTATGCACAGTATGCAGTCTATGTAGTTTTTTTACCGCAATTTTGTTACTTATGGCGACCATAGTCACCATCAGATGGAATGTGAGGGACTTTCCTAGAATGAGACAAAATCCTGAGTAGGACTGGTGGGAGACAAATATGAGGGACACATCATGACCACAGTTTGCTGCCCACAATCACCCCCACACAGACACACACAAACACACACACACATTTGCACATATGCAAGTTGACCACTCAGCAACCTGCTGCTGCACACAAAGGGAAACTCCTGTCCATAAATGCCACAGAACAATTATCAAACAAATAACGGTACTCTCAAACATTTTTACACACACTAAAGTTAAAGGTTAAGTTGGCGAGTGGTTTGTTTGGGTGTATGACTGCATATCTGAGAGGCCCATTCTCTTGTTCCATATTAACTGGGGGATTTTTGGTGGTTGGCACTCAGGGGCCCATAGTGGATACTTTGCACAAAGCCTGATTTAATCCCATTTGTTTCCCTATAAACGCTGGTGGAACTGGTTTCATTTTTGATATGAGTATATTCCACAGACCACTGCTGCAGTCGTTGAATAAACAACCGGTATTTCCCAAACTCTTGTCCTGGATATCTGCAATAGGTGAGTCTTACCTCATGAGTCCTCAACTGGAAGTTCTTGCCTGCATGGTAGCAATTGTATGTGCGAAGCAACAACAGGATGTCCGATCTGACAAAAGAACAACAGCTTGCATTTGGTCTATTCGGTACAATCACAATTGTATGCAAGTAAATGGGACTCACTTGGGGATTTGTTTGTCTGCACTGAGCTTCACGTAAGTTTGATGCTCTCCCATTGTGATGAGAGTCCAGCTGTGGTCAAAAAGAATACATTAGTATTAGCATGATTTGTTATTAGGCAGTTTTAACAAATGGCCTTCCAAATAATCCCAGAAAGATTTATCAATTTGTACACTTGTAAAGTTCTGCACAATGTATTTAAGAGACATATAATAAAAAATATTACATTACAGAAGATAAATTACGCAATCAAATAGATGGACAGAGCGAGTGGTGCTGCTGGCTGTGGCAAGAGTGAAAACAGGCGAAAGGCACTTAGGGTAAATCACATGGTCTTGTTGACACAGAGCCAGCCAAGGCAACAGACTGTAACTATCAATGGCAAAGCATAATAAAACATGACCTGTGTCATTCATTACCAGGTCAGTCCTGTTCTTTGCACTTTCTCCTAAAAATAAATAAATAGAAAAATAAATAAATTGGAATCCCTACAGTTACTGGAAATAGAAAGTGAAAATTATTCTGAGTCCTGATGATTCATTACAAGTCTATCAGAAATCAATCGTAGAGAGCCGCAATTGTGCACAGGACTCTTTCTACAAATGTTGGGTTTAAGGTCTGGGCTTTGAATGGCCCAATAAAAGAAAAATAACCATTATATCCTTGATTTTGTTTGATGCTTAACATCGATATCATGCTGTACACCGGAATTCCTCATCAGCGTCATCTTTGTGGCACAAACATGGAAACCAAAAAGTGGCCCTACTTCCAGCTGGACACAAACAACCACAAAACATGAGTCTTCACTGCGGGGATAGTGTTCTTCTGGTGATGCACAGTGTGGTTTTTGCATTGAATCATGCAAACTTCTCATTTTTTCTCCTCCATTTTTTCTAAAAACATCAGTTTTAATTGTACTGAAGCACTGTTAACCGTTTACATTATAGTCCATATAATGTCGCATGATGGGAAAAATATAAGTTGGGCTTTCTCCATCCGGTGTTATAGTGGAAAAACTGTTCAACATGTCCTTGAGGCCGTGAGGGCTGAAGCAAACTAATGGTGTCCAGGTTCTCTGCAGCATCCATAGAAGGAAAGTGCTTCAGGGAATTTCCGGGAATGGAAAGCCCAGCTCTTGAGTGTGCGGGGGAGGAGCGCGAGAGTATAAAAAAGCGGCGTGTGGTTCAGGAGATCATTGTCAAGGCTCAGTCATCGTCAAACATGCGGCTCAATCCTCAGTCAGTGTGCAAGCTCATCTTGCTGGCTGCTTGGTGTGCGCTGAACACAGGTGAGAACATCCGCTGTTGACTGTCTCCATGGTTGCCGAGTTGTGTGTGTCTGCGTAAACTAATCTTCACGCCACCCAGTGACCCCACCGCTTAATCCTGTTTATGTTTTTACAGACAGCACATTTGTTCCGGGAAGATGTTTGTGTCCTGAGACGCAAACTGGCGTGAGAGGCAGACTGCAGGAGCTCACCGTGTACCCCAAGAACCCCAACTGCGACAAAGTCACTGTGATGTAAGTTGCATGGCTGCATACACACATGCACAGCACGCACACGTGACCTAACATGCATGTGCGTGTTTTACAGAGTGACGCTGAAGAGCACCAATGAGCCCGTTTGTCTAAGTCCAGATGCACCAATGGGGAAACAGCTGATTCGATGCTGGAATAGGTAAGATGGAGTCAAAAATTTTTTTTGTGAGTTTGTATTGGTTGAATTGCTGAAAATGACATAAGAAAGGATGTCAAAAGATAATGTGGTGAAATGCAATGCAAATTAATCATGAATCAAAATATTTTTAAGTGAACATTTATTAAACTAGTAATTCTTTCAAAAAAAATTGCACGTGTCATTTCTAGTGATGGAGGTGCACAAGATAGTGTAGCTGTGCTAAGTCATTCAACAATTTAAAAGATTCAAGTTCACTCCAAATTTCACAGTTATATGAATAATTGTTGACTTCCCTCATTCGGTACTTGCAATGCATTTGTACTAATAATTCATAGCTATTGGAAAAAACAGCCTTTGTGATGCTTTTGTGTGCTTATGCTCACCCAACCCCCATGTAATCCTTCAATTTAGGTTAAAAATGGACGTTGACCTCTAAACATAAGAGCACTATGCATTACTCGTACTGCATGAGGTCATAGGTCACAGACATTGAATGTTGTTTTGTTGGTCCAAGTTGCCAAATGTGCGACTGTAGGATACTGTGCTTGACAACTTTTAAGCTACATATAATTTTTTTTTTTTTATTGATTTCTAGAGCGAGGTCTCTGGATCGCAACGTGAAGTTGTGTCTGAGGAGAAAGAGAAGAAGAGGTCTGCGCCGGCTTTCTCGACAGCGCGGAAGAGCCTCAAATTTACGCCAGTAGTGGAAACAGCATGCAGCTATACAAGAGCGGAGGGTGTGTACATTGGACTTTGAGATACATAGTGATATCAGGGCCCTTCAAAAGCACTGTCATTTTCCACCAAAGTGTCAGATTCTGCTTGAAATGAGATTGTCTTTTATACATTTTAGCAGTAAGAGACTATTTATGTTTCTAAAAAGCCCTGGAGGCCAAATGTTAATTAACTTCAATAGCTTTAACTACTCAATATTGTTTTTGTGTAAGTGTGCTATTTATTATTTATACCAACATTCTAGATGTTAGTTTGTAATAAACAACTTTAAAAGTATGCTAGTGTGTCATTTGTGATCAAAGAGAGGATGGGATGAGAGCATTTCTTCCACAGCAGGATGTCAAAGGTCACATGACCTTGGCTGGAGTTGATAAACCACAGGATGTGAGTCAGTTGGGGTAACACTTCTTGATCCAAACATCAAAAAGTGGCAAAGATTCCACAGACAGAAAGGTCTTTGTGACATGAGACAATATCTAATTACATTATGTTTTTTGTTTATTTACTTTCATATATTGCAACACAATGGTGTTTATGGTGTCTAATGTCTATTAAACCTCCCACTCACATTCTTGTACGAGCACTCACTTAATCACGTAACACTTCCATTGAAGAATCAATGCTCGTGTCATAACCTGCCTGTTTTTTCATTAAACTGATCTTTGTATATGTGGATTGCGAAATGACTGTAGACAGAGCTTGGTGGTGAATGAAAAGCGAAAGCGAGCTGCTTAACAAAGGCACCTTGTCCTAACAGGGTTGGTAGTTAAGGGGACTTTTCATTTTTGCATAGTGACATCAAAGTCAAACAAGGGTGATAGTTGGAAAAAAGGAAAATTGTGACGATAACCATAGAACTTGAAACGAACCATTCAAAACGAGAAAGTGAGAGTTGGCCAAATGGTGGGAAAGGGAATCCTGAGATTAGTAGTTTCCAAGTATTCAAAACATTCATACGCATAGATGGCGTGGCTCACTGGTTGAGTGGTGACCATTGTGACCATCTCAAACAGGTAGAAGATCGCTATACAAGTGAAAAACCACTTGACATATTTTAAAGATTATGTTTTAATACTATGACATCACAACGTGGCTTTAAACTGCTCTTTTCAACTGACTTTTGGAAGCTAGAAGAGTTTGAACCTTGACTGTGAGGTTGACAAGCCAACTACTAGGACAGTGGTCCCCAACCACCGGGCCGCGGACCGGTACGTGGGTCATTTGGTACCGGGTCGCACAGAAAAAAAAATATATATATATTATATATTATCAACGATCAATTAATTCAGATCAAGACGCTCGTCCCGGTCACATGACATCAAGTCAAGCCCGCAAAGTCAGCAAAAATGAGTAAGAATTTATTTTGAAAAATATAAAAAAAATTGGGGATTCTCTCTCAATTACATCCGTCGGCGCACCTGTGCCTCTTGACACAGGTAAATTCAGGTCAAGACGCTCGTCCCGGTCCCGTCCCGAAGCCAGCAAAAATGAGTAAGAAAAAGATGTTTGGAAAGAGGAAAAGGCCCAATGTGGAGACAGAAGAAGAGGCAACAACTTCCAAGAAAAAGTAAACTGGATTAAAATCAAGGCAGAATAGTCCGAGATCGCCACAAATGCACTGAAAACCCTTCTTCCCGTTCCAATAGGATTTTCTGCGGTTACAGCGACCAAAACAAAGCTACGGAGCAGATACTTAATGGTGAGTTTTATTTATATGCGCTTTGTTTTTATGCCAGTCGTATCATTTTATTTAATCGTATTTATATATTTATTATTAATGTATTATTTATTTATATAAAGGCCGGTCCGTGAAAATATTGTCTGACATGTAACCGGTCCGTGGCGCAAAAAAAGTTGTACTAGGATATTATTAATAGTTAGCACTGGTAATTACAACACTAGTTGATGGTACAATGCTGCCACCTAGTGTTTAACGACATAAGTATAAAAAGCGATTCAAATGAGCGCTTCATCTTCACGATACATGGCTCACGTGGATCATCATTTTATTTGTAATGTCACTTGTGACACCAGAAAACTGGGTCAATGTTTTACACTGCATTATTGCTGCCTCATAGGGTGTTTGAAATTTAATTTCCACTCCTGTCTCCAAGGAATATTCCATTCATTTTTTTAAATCAGCAGTTTCACTTGTGAATTTTATGCATCCAAAATGCATTTTTTGTTTTGTTTAGTGCCACAAACTACTATTAACAAATTACTTGCGTGTTAACAATAAAAAAATACCTTTTGGTGCAAATTTAGTCAAAGAAAGAATGATGAAATCTGACTTCTTTCAGTGTTATTCTTATCCAAAACCACCCAGAAACCGAATTTTTCATCATCTTTATTTAAACTATAGAAATAAGATCAATAGCATTACTTCTAAATCTGGCCACATATTGGGTCGGCAATCTGCCCCTCGTGCATATTTACACATTTAAATGCATTCCCAGTCGGTCACCATTCTTATAAATAATTTAGGTAACGTTGACAATAGCAGAGAAAGGCTTGAATTGGGAAAAGGTGCGCATGGAACGTCTTATCTTCCCTTTCTTTATGCTCCATCTGAACAAAGAAGCATCGCGAGAGCTGCATTCAATTATCACACCTCCACTGGCAACAGTCCATCCAAACATCACCATCCACCCATCCACCACTTTGCGTAAAAATTACGCACAAACAAAATGTTGACGCACTTTAACAATTATGAAAAAAAATCAACCACCTCTTCCACTGTCAGCAACTTAAGGCCATCTCTTGTTAAATTATGCAATTCGCAGTTTAATTTACGATTAAATAGACAATATTGGTAATTTGTTGTCAACTCTAAAAGCTCCTTACCATGGCACTTGAGGTCTCCGTGTTCCTTCGTGAGGACTACACCGCTTATCGTCTTGCCCCCCCTCTGGGCGCTGTGCTATCTGAAAGCCGCACAAAGAAACTGACACCAAGATGAGCCAATAACAAACCGCGTTGATTAAATTTGAGCAATTGGCGTTGGGCATAGGCGGGCCTTATTGTATTAGCTCTGCATTCCGCTCTCCAGTGCAATCAAGGCTCTGCAGTTTATTCAAGCACAATTCAGGGAAATAATTTGAGTTGATAGATTAATATTCATGGATAGAACCTCTTTTGTGCCTAAAAAGTAGTCAGATTGGATTTGAATAGTCATTTTCTGTCTATCATAATGCCTGGCAATGAAATAAAAAGAAACAAGTTAGGTTTTCTTTTTCAGCTTTTATTTTCTTGGAGTGAAAATCCCCTCACGGCAGAACACCCATTCTCTGTATAAAGGAAAAAAAAAAAGCCACCACGGCCATGTGCGAGATGTATTCCTCCCATCCTGTTTTTGATCCCGGATCTTCCATCTGAGCCATTGTAATAGGAAAACAAAAACTAGGCCTGCAGGAAGACCCTCCCTCACCCTCCCTGATGGGGATTTACAATTTAAAGGAAGTGACTTGTTGAGTCAATTGCCTAAGTAAAGAACACAAGTGGAAATGGGTCAACAATTTATTTGGCACCAATCAGCTGCTGATCGTGATCATAATATGAGGTAGGCTGAGCAAGGGCCATTGTGCGACCTCAGTGAACTGCACACAAATTCTCACTGTTTTCTGCATCAGAACATCTCGTATCACATGCAGTGTGCTCAACACACACACACACACACACACGCACACACACACACACACACACACACACACACATGAATATACATTAAAAGGTTGAGCAACTTGACCTGCAGGCTATTTACTTGAAATGTGTCATTGTTGTGCTTATCGAGTCGCCCTGTTCTATATAAGGCTCCAGATAGGCAACAAAAGATTGCAGTGTATCCATGCTGAAGTGTGAGTATTTTGGCAGACAATATTGATTTACAGCCTGAACAAAAGAAGACTCTCAGCATGGAGACGGATTGACAAAAGAGACAAATGAAAAGCAGGCTTTTTATTATTGCGTCTGTCTGTCGTTAAATATGGTTAACAAATCACAGTCAACAGTGCATAACCATGTTGGACACATTACCTCCATTTTTATCACTGGTTTGGAGTGTCTGGTCTCACATCCCGGAGCCCGGTTGCCATGGTGATCACTCACGCTCGCTAAACACACACAATGAGGCGACTTGAATGCGACTGTGACACCTGCGCATGCTTTAATTCCAGTTTTTCCCCTGTCACATTTACACAGATTTCCACCAGTGCTGTTGAATGAGTGAAACACTTAATCCACTTTATTGCCTAATAAATAATGCATGAAACATTAACTAGATTGGATTGCCTTGCATTAGTGTCACTGCCCCGCTCCATTCAAGCTTTGCAAATATGGACTGAATCAGACTAAAAGGCACCATGTGTGTCATAAATTGGTCTACATGGCTAATCATAAAAAATCATCCCGTCAAAGCAAACGTGAATATAAAACAGACGCTCTAAAATGGCATTATTCCCAATTTGACCTGAAATTGGGGGAAATTTGACATTTCTGAAGTCACACAAAAATTCAAACTGCTCACACCATGGCAGCAAATATCATGAGACTAACTTAAAAGCTCAAAGGATTAACTTTTTGCATGTTTTTCTTTTTCTTTGGCTTTTTGTTACATATAGGGCACATGTAGAAGAAGGACCATCCCCAATGAGGGGTAGTTAGCAGTGCTAAAACTGCAAGCAAGATTTAAATGCAGCCTCATTTCACTAAGAGTCATTGCTGAAAAAAACGTGTTTCATTTATTTCAAGTACTGTACAGTTTCAGCACCAACCCAACATTTGCCGTGACAAATAGGGCAGAGCTGATCAGTCAGTGATCATAGGTGCAGTGTCTGAGGTGTTTTCTGGCTCTGAATCCCCAAACTCTGTCATCTCCTCCATCTCCCTCTCCAGCACCTCCTTCCTCCCTCTCATCCACGTGGGTTTCCTATCCTTCCTCTTCCTCTCATTTGGTGTGCGCTCCAACTCCAGCATGGCCTGGAAGCTCTCTTCTCCACTCCCGGCCAGGCCGTGGGCTTCGTTCCTGGTTGCGAGGGCAACTCTTTTCCCCGTCATCGCGCTGAGGAAGGAAAGCGTCCCGTTCGGGTCGACCCCCTCTGTCGCATAAACTGTGGTGGGGCCTTGGCTGCTGTAACTCTCCTGCGGCCTTTTCGATGATTCGGTCTTTGTTTTCTTGCTGAGTATGAAGTTGAACAAGGCAGTCACTAGAAGCATTGCCCCTAGGATGGTAGAAATATATCTAAATGGTATTTAGGTATATTCAAGATTATAAATTGATGGACAGCTTAATTTTACCCGGAATAACTGCATGCCACACAAGCACAGGGTGCAGGAAACAGACGATGGACATTATGGAATAATAGAGGAACTTCTGGAAGCCTTCAACTTTAGCCATCTTCCCCCATAATGTAAAGATCTGCCACTCAAGAGGACACCTGCGGAGATGGCAGAGAATTCATCGTCAGCATCAGTGTAGCCACTTTGCCTCATTTCACCCTTTTATTATGTTATGGTGTTGATGCAGATAATCAACTTGTGTACTCACGGCAGGCACATGAGCAGAAGTGCATCCAAGTAATAGGCCAACTCAAATATCATGATGCCAACAGAAGATACTCTGGTGAGGAACAATAATCATTTGCATATAGCAACTACCGGATTGATACATGTCAGATTGTGTGTGAATTTAGATTTTCCTTTGAGTAAAGGACCAGTAATCATCAACAATTTTTATATAACAGATTACCATCTTATGAACCATACAAAAGGCCCCTGGGATCAAACTCATCACATGGTAAGCCTCTTCTTGGAAATCATATTATAAACAGTCATGAGCTTTGCTCTAGGACAACCTAGATTGCAGCTCTCCTCTGGGAGAAGCTTTCCTGTGGCTCAGTGTTAATATGAACGTGAGCCACAAAAACAGCAAACAACATAAGTAGGCCACTGCGAGATTAGATCCCACTTGAAACATCAATATTCCACAAATAAATCTTACAGTAGGTAAATGCCAAGGCTGTTAAAGTCTCCCTGTTGGATGGTCTCCACTCCTACAGCACACAACACTGAAAAAGAGAACGCATTTATTTCATTTGGAGGTGTGCAACTTGTGTCCACCAGGTGTCAGACTTGGTTCATTGACATTTTTCATCGTTTTTCTGCAAGAGGTGGTCTTTATAATAAAAATGTTCCTGTCCCTCAATGACTATAAAACAAACAAAATTAATGTAGATGTGCTTTACGTAATTGTAGATATGTTCAGGTGCTGATAGAATATTAAATTAATTCACGCGCTTGAGTGAACCTGAGGTAAACCCTAACAATTTGTTGCATCCATTCAAAAAGTTGAAAATGATGTCATAGTCACTGAATTAGGATTTGAACCCTGCATTCAACACCGGGGTCATTAGTAAAACGATATCACTGCAGTTCCGCTTATCTTCCATCCTGACTTCATGAATGATCAATTGTGCTGTTGTTCTGCATCATATATTTGTTTAGTCTGAATCAAAGTATTCTTTGGAAGACCAGCTAGAACGCGATTCTTGAATTGGCAGCTGAAAAATGTCCAACTGGCTGTGTCCTCAAGCCAAAGACCAAAAAAGAAACTGTCAAATTGTGCAAATTCCTACGTCAGACTGCTGCCATAAATGCAACGCTTGCCATTGTCGTAGGAAACAGCGACATCTGCTGCCTAGAGTGATAATGACCTCACAACAATTGCTCATTTTACAGTGAAGAAACAAACAAATAACAGTGACTGTAAAACTTAATACTTAACTGAAATACAATTATGGCTTCAATTGAGGAAATATGATTCCTTCTAAAATTAGATTCTATTTTGCCTTTTGAGTGAGGCATGCATGCAGACTACACATGGAAACATTTTCTATGAGCGGCTAAGCAGAAATGCAGTGATACAATCAGCACTGGGGGTATATCAGGAGAATGCTGCTAGAAGCTTGCTGTTCATTTATAGGGTGTGAGAGAAATAAACACTTCATACATACAGAGCAGTTGAAAATCAACATAAAGGTGAACCTTGTTTGTCCTTTGCAGACACACAGAGGCAGACAGACACATAAATGTGCAAACGCAGGGTATGATCATGAGTGTATAAAACTACATGAGCTCAAGTAAGGCCAGTAAACCTGCTGGATGCGGAGACTTTAGCGGAATGGGGCATGTCTGCGAAAAGGAGCAGTGTTGGCAACTGTTTCAATTAAAGTAGCTAAGGACTTTGTAGAGTAGGGGATCAGGAATTGGAGCCAAGCTAGTTTTTTCCCCCACTGTCTCTAGTTTACTTGTGCTTTTGTTGTATTTGAGGATAGACTTACATATTTTTTAAGTGACCATTCTACCCGTCTCATATTTGATCAAATATGAGATACTTGTAGCATGCATGGCCATATTCCATGCTGCAACATCAAGTGGTGTGATGTTTTGTGACTCGCCCAAGCTATCGAGGCTAACTGCCATTTTTGTCCACAGCCATCTTATTTGTATTATTTTTATAACTTACATTTTACCTTTTGAACCTTTTGAACAGAGCAGAAATCTGAATTTAGGTTATCTTTTTTATCAAGAGTTTATTGGGTGACAGAAACTGTTCAAAGCTGCAGGCTTATTATTTTCCCAGAGCTGAGTTTTGACATAGTATTGTTTAATATGGATGAGTGCTATTCCTGCACAGATTCAGCATCAGATAACATCTTTGAACTGCATGTTGCAACACTCCTTGCCTCATGAAATTCAAACTCTCTGTTAAAGAATCTTAAAAGTAACAGAACACATTGCAGTAAGGCTCTGTCTGTATGTTGTCGTCCTTGTTTCATCAGAAATGACCAATCACCATTTATCCTACCTGTGGCTGTAGAGATGCCAAGAATCCTGCAAGCAATCTCCACCATAATCCACCAACTGCTCCCTGGGTTGTCCATGACACCAAGAAATCTTTCCAAAAAAAAATCGAACCTATTCTTTTTATGCTATCTGAAATAACTGGTGATCACAAAGTAACATTCTGGAAACATAGCTGACCCTTAGCTCAGTGGAGCTGTGATGTGACGCTTGAAGCCTCTTAGCCTGGTCAAGTTTGTGCCTCAATAATGACCCAGTTGTTAATCAGTCTCTCTTTCTCACCCACACATACACGGACACACACACACACTATGCACGCAAACACAAACTCACATGCACACATTCTGGTGATATTTCTACACCACAGGCAACTACAAGCATGGTTACCACATCTACAGTTAGATTACAAAACTTTGCATGTTATTTGTTAAAAGTTCAACTGGCTTGTGCAAGTGTCTTTTTCATGTATTAAAAATGATCAATATTTCACCAATTTACTGAGGCAGATGTGGAACTCCTTTTCATGTGTATCACTATATCGGTATCATATTTGCACAATAGAATGAGCAGCGCTATAGTTAAAGAATTGAAGCAAAAAAATGGGTAAACATGGTTTATTTCGATCATCATTCCATCATTATTGCACGATTTATAAAGTACTCTAAATATATAATGCTATTTTTCTTAATAAACAACATATTTGGGGAGGCTTGAATGGATGAATGACATAAGCATTCATTTCAGTGGGTAATATGATTTACAATGTGCGTGGTTGCAGATTGAATTAAACTCAATCTTATCTCAAAAGTACAGCAATATTAGTCATGTATAATCAATCACGTTAAAATCGCAGAACTTGGTGACCCTTATCTTCCTCCCCCCCAAAAGTTTCTCATTTTCTCTCGTTTCTCATTTGGCTGGCTCAGTATAACCAAATTATCAACAAATACTTTGTATGTTTCTCTCAAGTGTGCAGCAATGCACAGTCCGTCCTCTCTCATCCAAGTTGAGTGCAGCCCCCCACTCGAAAAGGAGTAAACAGCACTTTGCATTATGAGCTGACACAGGCTTGGCCGCACACTGCTGTACGTTTCTTGAGACACAGCGGAGGCGTTTTGGAATGAGCTGTGAGATCCTCGCACACAAGCATGCAAGCACACACATACACACGCTCCGTCTCCTAGTAAGGCCCAAGGTAATCTATGTTAATCTTCTTAAAGTCTCTAACAAAGACCATTTTGTGTTAAGGTACCAGTTTCACTTGCTTCTGGCTTAATATCTAGGTTATTTGCAGCATTGATTGTATTGAGTATTGTGTCACTCTAGCGCCATCTCCAGTATGGCTGTTATGGTGACTAAAAGTTCACTTGGGTTCTCTTGTGCAGACATTCTCAGACAATGAGTCCTGATCACCCTGGTAATGCCATGATATGTCCTCCATGATTTGACTCCATTATTGTAAGTACAAATTCCGAGGTAAAACGTAAACTATTTTGTTTTTTTTTGTGATTCACGACTCACAGATTTAAATTTGCAGATTTTTATTTCGGA
This sequence comes from Syngnathus acus, assembly GCF_901709675.1. Taxonomy (NCBI): domain Eukaryota; kingdom Metazoa; phylum Chordata; class Actinopteri; order Syngnathiformes; family Syngnathidae; genus Syngnathus; species Syngnathus acus. The sequence continues at coordinate 7,736,474 of NC_051100.1, forward strand.
ACCAATCCTCCATTATTCACTGAAAATCTCATTTATTTGCAGTTTTTGTGCTTCGACCAAAGGTATTATATTAGTGCCATTGTGTACGCTGCATCTTGGTGTTTGTGGATTTAATTGATTGATTATGTATTTTTTTCATCTGCATATGAGATGCCCTCACTCTGTGGTCACTCCTTGAATGCAGTTCATGTAATAGTAATATTTTCGCATTAAAAATTGTCAATATTCCCACCCCAACATTTATTATTATTATTATTATTATTATTATTATTATTTATGCTATCTGGTGTAATAAAAATGGTTATTTTTCAAAAAGTTTCTTTTCTAGTCACCTCATGTGCCGCATTGCACTTGAAGAACACACCCGCCTTTTCCACTCTGTGTTTATTTGACGTGGAAGACCCCGATGATGACAGAAAAACAGCTCACTAAAAACATTGTTTACAATATCAGGTCAGTGTGCATTGTAAAGAAGTCTTGTGTGTTAAAAAGTGAGTTATGTAGCAGTTAACTACAAGCCAGAGGGTGGTAATTGTAGCCATCTACAAATTTCCCAAAATCTAATGCTGCTGTAAGTTTGAATTGGTATGTGTCAAAATGACTCTTCAACTTGACTTGTGAACCCACACACATCCTTTCACCCTGTTATCAACCCAGCATTTCACCTCCTCCTTGTCTTCATCAACTTCACACTCCTCTGCCACTTGTGTGCTTACAGAGAATGTAAGTGCCTCCCTCCTTTCCATCTTCCCCGTAAAACGCCAACGCAAATCCAGTCCAGTGTGGGTGTCTGGTGTCTGTCAAAACCAGGGAACAACATCTCCAATTTGTCTTACCATGGGTAGATGAAAAAATCATGTCCACTCTAGTCTTGATTCGCATGGGGGTCACCTAGCGATTGAAAATGGCACTTACGATGCTACTTGTTGACATAATCTGATTTACTCTGAGCTCTATTGGAAAGAAAATGGCAGAGGTGATCCCATCAAGCATACACACATAGTCACTGTCAGCAGGTTTTGCACAATAAACAGACAAGCGTAAGCAAAAGTGAGTTTGGCCTTAGCTCTCATAAATTTACATTCACATTCCAGCATGAAAAACGTCAGTCTGTCTTCCAAGAGTTTTCCCATGTGTCGTGCGCCTTCAGATATTTAAATCTGAGGGAAGAATCTGAAAATATTTTCAAAATTTCTGAGGAATTTCAATAAACGTGTGTATTTCGCTATTTCTTTACATCAGCCACAAAAGTATGCTTCTCATTTCTTCTGTGCTTTCATAGTAACCTAGCCAGGCTGTAAAGTTTATCTGGTGTTGTCCTCCTGGGGAAGCGGCAAATTCTGAAGATCCCCGTGAGCATGGCGGGGGTTCTTAGAAGACGAGGAAACGCTGTTGTATATCACGCTGGAGTGTGCGTATGGAGCTTGATGGATGTCGGCTCACTGTAACCTTTCATCACTCCGACTGACATTGAGGGTCTGTTTGGGATTAAGAGGAAAATCCTTTTACTGTAAGGTCCGTTTAGGGAGTCGTAAAACATAGTCATGGCATATCGTTACCAAATAAAGTGACATTTGGTGGATAGAACTTCAGGTTTAACAGGATTCAAGTAACCGGCAAGGCTGCTTGTGTGTGTTTCGTACGACAAGCACATTATCGTCTCAACGCTTACTGAGAGACTCTTGAAGATATGTTAAGCATGCAACTTGAGGGCACATTAACTTTCTCTTCCAGCTTGTGTATAAAAGAAATATGATTTATTTAGTGTTGCATCATAGGGTGATAAGTTGTTTTTTAATATTTGAGCTTTTGTCTTAGGTTGGGTTTGGTTACATGATAATATGAGGCAGAATATATAATAATTGCCATTTCCGCAGTTGACAAAAAACAATCGTGGCGTTCTCCAGTCAATATCCAACACGGATCGTGCTTGCATCGTTTTTTTAAGACAGATTATCTATGATACGATTACTTTGTGGATTCTACTAAAGAGAGCGTAATCATGTCTTATTTTACGCCCCGTCATGAAGACAGTTATTGGTTACGCCTGCTTTTAGTGAAGTCATTATCCACCTAAATCCTTTACACATGCTTGTGCTTTAGGAGTGGCACGCAGTGGTCAGGGTGAGGGCCACGCTTCAGCCTCTTTAAGCGTTTCCATGCTGCGGCCGAGCTGTGCCCGTTGCGCCAATGACAAGAGAAGCACCAAGGACAAGCTACTTGGCGATCTTGTCAGCTGATAGTGTACAGCGTATGAGGAAGTCTTTTAAAAGTCATGTCTGGGAAATGTGGGGAGCGAGTGTGTTCAATTTGTGAGGAAGCAAGAATGGAGTCAGGCACCAGGAAGGGACAAATTGGCCAAATAAATTCTCTGTGGGCGATAAAACATCAAACCAAAAATGACGATAAAACGAATTCCATGCTGTTTAAAGCACAACCATGCTGTAATTTGGAAATTCACCTATCTGGATTTAGATTTTCCATTATTTGTCTCTCAAATTGAATTCCATCTTTGCAAATCAACTGTAAATTGTATTGGAATTTTTTTTTGGATGCGCTTATAAAATCATAATTGTGCACATACGAAGACAATTTCTCCTATGATGTCATCACTGTTCCGTTCATTGTAGCTTCACCATTTGTTTTATATTTAAATGCTTTGTTGCAAGGGAAACTTAATTGTAATCATACTTAAAGTTGTAATTGTCCAATAACAACTGGCTTTGTCTAAAACCTCATAAAAAAAAATGCTTGTAGGGAAAATACATTTTTAGTCGCTTGTATGTTTCTGAATCTAAAGTGATTCATGACAACAGCATTTCTTTGTCAGTGTTTTTTGGAAAAGGCGGGTTTGATGACAGAAATGCCTCAGTGGTTTATTTTGGCTTTTACAAACGTCTTGGTGTGATGAGAATGAAGCAAAGTTTCTCATTGGTAAAAGTGGTGACCTTGATTTCGTGGCGATAACAATTCTGGCATGCCTCGAGCGTGCATATATTTGTGCGAGCACCTGTCACACACACAAATCACGTTGGACTCTCCGGAGGACACACAGGAAGAATTCTCCCAAATAGCAGTTTCCATATTGGAATGCGCTAACACGCTATGAGTGACAACAGATGGAGGAGTGAAACAACATCAATGCTCTATGATGGGAATAACAAATGAGGCAAACATCGTATATTTATCAAGAGCAGTCATTTTCTTTTGAAATTCCATCACACGAAATGAAACACAGAATTCTCTTCAACGATGCTTGGTGGGATTTTTTTGTTATAAAACTACACAAAGTCTAAAACGAGAAGATGGAAGTGACGTGTTGTTGGTGGTGCGCTGTCATTTCAGCCTGACCTTCCACTTTACTTCTCTGATCTGTTGACCTCGCTTGACCACACAGAAGTGTTCTATCAGCAGGGTCACGCATGCACTTTGACCTCTTCTACTGATGCAGCTTTAGTGTTGTTGGACATGTGTAAGTGAGAGGATGTTTTTAACGCACCGCTTGTGCTCCTGTCAAAGGCCAGCCTCTCATAGGCTCATCGCTACGGTAACGCAAAAAGAGGGGCTATGATTTACACAATACGTATTGTCTAACCTGAACGTTAGAGATGAATGAAATGATTTAGAAAGAGTGATTGGTTGAAGGTTAATGTTAAGGTCAAATGGATTTCATAAAGCTGAGTGCTTTGCAAGCTGTGGAACGCCAAAAGCTCTCAATTGTACATATTAAGAGAAATGAGGGACCGTGAGGTGCAACATCCCTACGGGGCTTTTTCAGTCAGGGTCATTTATCTAAATAGAATAACTCACCAGGGTAATACGTCATACATTGATTGTGTGGAAATATAGAAAAGCTTAGTTACGGGTCAGATTTACACGATGAAAACCATTTTCCACACACCAAGTAAATACAGAATGAAGGATTACTTCTTAATTGACATTGGTTGTGCCGTTGCAATAATTGGTGGTTGTCAATAAAAGAAAGGACGGAAAATTGGTTTCAGTTGATGAGAATAATTGGATCATCTGAAGTGTGAGTAGATTGCAGATTCCAATAATTTCGTTGCTGCTGTGTCAGGTTCTGATTAAAGTAAGGTTCTGGTTCTTCTCCAGAAAGTGTGTTTGTTGGTTTGAGTTGTAAATAATTCCTGTAATTAAAAATGTCAGCAGCTCTGGTATCCATCTAAAACTACAAAAAAAAAAAGAAGATTATTTCCCTCTTTCCTGCTCTTTCCAGTAATGGAGTCAGTGAGTGGTGGAGGAGTGAATGTTTTGAATATATTTGGGAATACCACAAAAAAATGCTTACCAATCACTATTACTAATCACTACTAAACTCCAGTGTGTGACCCCTCCATTAAAAGTTGACAGCACCTGATAGAAGCAATGTTGCAATAATGACCAATTCTTATTTTAGCCTAACAAAGAGACAACATGCACATCAAAGTGCAATCAGGCTGACAAAAAACAAAAGTTAGGACTTATGCCGCCGTTCTGACTTTCATGATTTTTAACACAAAGAGAAATTTCACAACCCAGACGCCACACGGCACCCCTCAGCTCATTCAGCGGCATCATGCCAGACCTTATGCAGGAGTCCCAGCTGCTCTTAAGAAAACACACAGCCTAATTAGACATGAGCGTCATGCCATTTGTCACCTTGGAGAAATACAAATGGAAAGCAACCTAGGATTTTGCAGTTCCCTCCCGCCAAAAGAACAAAAACTTTTTCTCTTCTTACTCAACACTGTCGCTATCCCCTAACAGTAGTACCACACATTCTTAAAGTGACCCTTACTGAATTTGACTGACGAGGTGTCAAAGATTTGCCGTGCACTTGCACACACACACATCCCATCACACTCAAAATAGGAACCCCCATATTTTACCTGAGGAGAGAGTCCTTTTGTGTTGCTTGTATGAAACCTACCTATGAATGGTTGGTGCCCCATATGTAAAAAAAAAAAAAAAAAGGAAATGGGTGGGGACTGATGAGCTCATTTAATGAGCTCAAAGTGGCTTGACTTAGTTGTATCATATGTGTATGACTTCATACTATTAGTATTGACTTTGTCTGGCATGAAGCAAAACGGGTCCTAGATTGAACTATAAGTAAGCTTAGCATTAATACTTAAATGATGATGATCCAGTGCTTCTAGTTATTAAACATATAGTTACCAGACATGAGCTTGTGCGCTGACATTACGCCATCACTCACATTTGACAAGGAGCAAAGCGGCTAGAGAAGAAACCGATTCACTTACAGGTGAGAAACAGCAGATACGCTTCACAGTGTTTGAGATGTTTCCCTGAGAAGTCAGTGAGATAGGCCTGACACAATATTTCCATCCCACTGTGATTTGTTTATAGAATGCATTTGAGAAAAACCCCACCATGTCTAATCACAGAGATTAAACTCTGGCATAAATTTATTGGTAATTGCATTCCACCCACAACAAAGGCGTCTGCAAACATAAGCATGTATGTAAACAAAAAGATATTCATAGATCTGTGTAAACACAGGAAATCTGAATGAAAACATTATTGAAAAAACAACAAATAAGCCAAGTTAATGGAAAATCGCCAGTTACTGTCAGACAGTCAGAAGCACAGTAAAATTCAAGAAGACAGATAATGGACCATTGATTAACTGTCACTGGATGCAAGAAAAGGTTTTGTTTTTGTGTCACTATCAATAATACAAGAGTGCTGGATTTGTCTTTTTTTCAGTCATGTCAGCACAAAATAGCTTCAGGCTTTCTTTACAAGTAATAACTGCCCAAATGGGACGCAGGTCTTCTTTGGTGTGGGTAGAAGGAAACCCGACTAATCCATCAGGATCAGCCCATTCATCTCCAGACCGATTCGATTAAAGAAAAAAATAATGACACATGCCAAATCAATAAAACACAGCAAAAAAAACCAATACCACCTTGGACACTCAACACTTAACATTGATGTGTGAGCAAATATTTGAACAGGGGGAGCATAAAGTGGTGTTCCGTCATTGTTTTGCTGGCCATGTTGCATTCTGAAGAACAGAACAGGGGGTGCTGCGTGTCGATTGGGATTTCATGGATGGAATTGCGACTCAACGGAAAACAAGTGCACCTCGCTGGACTCGTTAAGCGTTGAAAATGTCTTCCTCAACCTGAACCGAAGTAGAATGTTAATAGGTTTCAAATTAACATTGTTTAGTTGTCCAAATACTTCTAAGCCTTTCCATGCAGCCGCCCCAGCTGTGCAAATATGAACAATTTACCCACAGGGAGTATAATTTTCATTTCATACAAGAACCTCGTGGCAGACGTAGACAGACAAGCAGATAGAGTTCAGACCTTGGAAATAAAATATGTCGGGGGGACACCTAATCTGTCAGTTTTTGAACTGCCAGGTTGATCCCAAACTACGTACATGCACCCTGAAGAGGGGAAGCTCTAATCTTTTCCAGAGGTAGCCTTCAAATATAATCAGAATATATATTTATGCTTATTTTGGAATGGAATGAGAGGGATATGGGATGATGTTGAAAAAGATCCTAGATTAAAATGGTTTCAGACAGTGTTTCTGCATATCACTAAAAAGTTTTTGTCTTATCATCCTTTAAAGATACACTTTCCAAGAATGATACTCGCTCAGACAAGAGAATCAAACTACACGGTTATCCAAACTAAATTCAGCATAGATAAGTTAACTTCATCTCACCTGACAATTTTGTTACAAAAAGCAGACTTTAGACTTTATGAGACCAGGTTTAAGTTGTGGCACAGGAGGTGGAATGCTATTTTGATGGATTTGTTCCAGGCAAAGGTAGACCGATTATGCATTCTGCTGCTTTGCTATATATTTCCAGCAGACATTTTGAAGATAATTCATTATAATTGAATTTCAATGCAGAATCTGATTTAGTATAACCACATCATCCTGCAGCTGTTGTCACCTGATTACATCCTGATCTGCAATGGCAAATAACTTCTTATCTCCTTTCTTCTGAGTTATCAGCTATTTCTCGCCCCAAAGCTCAAACACCTCCCAGGCCCCCCCCTGGGACTTGTCAGGTCTGATGAGACCAATGGACAGCATCCAGCGAAGCTGGGAACAAGACATCTTATCAAAACCACAGTGTGACACAGAGCTGCTAACCAAATTCACCTGATAACAGCGAGTCGGAACAAGCAAAGGAAGAACGACGAGGATAGTAAAATATGGAAAGGAAGGCATGCATCAAAGTGGTAAAGATAAACACAAAGGATTTCCGCGAGTGCAATAAAGCGATCGATTCCAGGTGTGAACTGTGCCGATACAAGCTATCATGGGAACCAACTTTTGTCATCACGCTGTTCTTAGGAGGCATTCTGAGGAACCATTCTTGTCATCTTTGTCGAGGCCATTTTTTTCATAAAGCTCTTGTGATTGAAGAGTTGGAAGGACAAGCAAAGGTTGCGCTCATTACTTGAATAGTCTCTGTCTCCTTTAATAGGATTGAATAGTGGTTGAAGAGCGACTATACAGACATCCACAAACGGACATACAGTTGCAAGCGATGCCAGCTTACATTTTAACAGTCGGACACTATCCCAACTGCAGTTGATCGCAGCGTTTTGACCATTATACACCTCCTGAATAGTCTTGATTTCCTGTTAATGGCGTCCATACTTTTGTAAAGCAAGGAAGTGAAAGACACTGTTGCAAAAGAGTTTTTTAAAAAAGAGAGCCTTATTTTACATTCACCTCCTGAAATCTTTTCATTGCACATACAAAGTGCCTTTTGTCTGGAAAGTGTGGGGTTAACAGAGACTAGTTAGGGTCCACGGGCGGCACTTGAATTCCCATGCCCTCACGCATGCACAAGTGATACACTTATATTGTACAGTATAAGGTATATGCTAAATATACCGTAAGCTATTAGTGCTGTTCTGCTAAAGATACCCAACTCTTATTATTTTATCATTATCATTCTCAATTTTTTTGGCAGCATTTATTCTCACAGAATGAGCAGTATGAACAAGAGTTGTTCAGAAAAAAAAAACAAGGCAAAAGAAAACAGTCCAAAATTTGCATAAAATCAAAGCCATGCATGTCATCCTATTATAAGGTTTAGAATGATATTTTTGACATTCTCTTTCACATAGGCATAATTTATTGTGGAGTGTCAATAATAAAAAAAAACACACACACAAAATATATATTAATATGATAAATAAAATACCAGAATATTTCTACAAATCCTTAACAAAGTGTGCTTGTGTGTTTGTATCTGGCCATTTGACAAGGTGCTTTATGACCTTTAAAACCTGAAAAGTTCGCCTTGTTCAACTGAGCAGACCCCTTGAGGGGAAAATTAAAAGACTCAAAGCGGTTAATGCAGCAGCTTGAAAGACCACCCATTATTGGGTTGACCATGTGTGCATTCAAGTGTGAGAGTTACGTGGGTGACTGACATTTTTAATGTACATTTCATGTGGATGTCTCCAATAACACTGTCGCAGCATAGTTCATTATATAAACTTTATTTTTTTAAGTAAAACTTTTCATTACGCATTACTGCTATTAAAATAAAATACTGCCGATATTCCCTGCTGAAGGAATACTGAAGGGATTTTATGCGTGATTACTAACAACATATTTTGGGCTTGTGTTTGTGAGAAGAGGTCAAACAGTGACTTGTGTCTCTGAGTTCTGACAGATCCCAAGAATGAACAGCATTATCACAGACAGTTGACAAATTGAAGGAAACTCTGATGAAATGAATGCAGGAACCCCTGCAGGGGGATTGGACGGCAGTGGAGGTCTTTTTTTTTGCCAGCATGGGTTCAGTCCACTTGTTCTTCTGACGGGAAAGGTCAGAGCAAAGCAATACAACATTGTTCAGAATGATTGCTTTCATCCTGTAGTGAAACAGGGGATGAAGTGCCTATTCAGAAGACGTGAGGCAGTCACTGAATAGTTAATTATGTATCAAAATGATCTCACACTAAAATCATATGATGGGACTGTGATTCATTTATGTCAGTGACAGGCATAACAATTAGATCCAGATGAAATAATAAAATAAAATTACAATGACCCGCCTGTGGCATAATAAAAGTCACGGCCTTTTCTGATTATATCAGTTTTGGAGCGAAATACCAAAATATCGGGAAACCCTTCCATCATACCTCAAGGAAGTAAAAATGTAAAGATGTGAGTGAGTTGTTCCCCCCCATTACATCTCTAACAGCTTTCTCAGCTGGAAAGATTTTCTACAAGGTGTTGGAATGTTTCTTTGGTCATTTGTTGTCAATTGACGTCCAACTCATTGATTAAGCGTCTCAAGATGGCGCTATTATATATGGTCAGAAGTTGTTGATGGATGGATGATGGATGATCGGACTGAGCCGAAGAGGGCAAAAGTAGTCCAGCTCATTTTAAAGAGTGGCAGTTTCTCTGGTGGCTTCACATTCTCAGTAATGAGGAACAGAGCGTGGTTGCGGCTTCTAATCAAAGCCAGCTCCACAAACAGACCTTTAGCAGGCCGATCATTTCTCTCACTAGTAGTCTTCTACATCTCTTTTCTTTGATTGCCCCAAACATCTCAGACTCCAGGTTTGTCCTTACTCCCTTGGTTATTTTTTTTTCTCTCGTCATCCCGCATCACTCTTTTGCTCCTTAAACAACACTCGGGCAACAACCAGGTCACAAAGTGAAAACATGAAGCAAACATAGGCCGGTTTTTACAATCATTAATGCAGGTTAAGTTATTTTAGGTGTGTGATCACTCCGAAAACACTCAAAAGGGACCTGGGCCATGAAAAATCACACGTTTCCTGACTGGGAGACTTAAAAGCAGTCAATCAGGATTAATAGCATGTAACAATATCTTGTCTTTGCTTTGCGGCTCTTGTCATTTCCTCCTTGTGATGAATTAGAATTTGATTACAGCTACGGACAAACGTCCCTTAATGGCAACCTTTATTTGCTTGCTCCTGGCTTTCATGTTCAACCTCTCTGTCATTTTGACTGACAGCTGTAGCTTCAACTCTCACTTTAAAAGCCCCCTTTCAGTGTTTTATGTTGTGACCTGGCCATGGAAAAGTTGTAAAGAGACAGCAGCTGTTTTGTTACGGCTCAGCAGAAGACTGGGAATAGAAAGACATCGGGGGTTGTCCCAAAACAAGAGTGACAAAGGGAAAGGAGGGACCTGGTGGAGGGAAATGCTTTCTGCACCTTGTAACGACTCCATGATGAACGATCAGCGTGAGAACATGTATGATGTGTCCGAGCTTAAAAGCAGCATTTGATGAGCTTTTAATATGAATTCCAAAATGCTTGCTGGACTTTCCGGGGATTCGACACAGACAGCTAAACACGCACGCTATTATTGCTAACATTGATACATATTTAGTGATGGTGTCTCGAGCCAGAAATAAGAGCCAGGATACTTTTTTTTCTCTCACATGAATTCATGGGAAAGGGATGACGAATTGAGTTTTTTTTTTTTTAAAGACAAAGATTAATCGCACCCACACTGCATATTTTTATATTGATCGACAAGATAAGTAATCATTACAGTGCGCTTGCATTGCTTCCGATGATTGTTATTTCTGATGTGTGTTTACGTACTTAACTAGCAAAGGCTGTCTTGTGATTTATGTCTTAGAGATTTTCAGCTGTTTCTGGCACTGCTTCACCTGTTTGAGTATCTCGCAGAAAAGATGGCTGGGCCACGTATCAGTTTGACGACAAATCCAGATCAATGACTCGGACAGCGTGTCATCTACCGTTGACGCAAAGCAATAAATGAATGGTGAGATATTAACATGCTCCATATGTTGCTCCTATAAATGTATCGGAGTATGGAATGACCCAATAAATATAAACTCTTTGCTTAAGCATTCAGTGGCGCCAAAAAAAATGAACAGCTACCCAATTGTCCACCAGTTCCTTTTTTAAAATTTAAATGATGAATTGTCTTTATGAGATCTTGAAAGACTTTCTATTTAAGCTTTCCAAATGCTGTATGAACGTCTGACAGATTCCCCTTTGAACCAATGCGAAACATTCCGGCAAGCTCAAGAAGATATACTGTACAGCAAAACATTCCTTCCATTTTGAAAGTCGATCGTATATCACCCAATCATCTTAACTTCAAAAAAAGTCCATTCAACTTCTCAAACCTTCAACCTTAAGGTGTCTTAGGGCTTTTCCTGAGGGTCACCCTGGAGAGCAGCTGAAAAGTTGGCCAAACAGCGCCAGGTGTTGAACTCCATGAAACCCAGCTTAGTTTCAGCCTTAACTCAATTACCATTGAAAGCACAGATTTCATTCATTTCAATCTGCTGTTACTGATTGGAATTTTTGCGTGGGTAGTTATTAATGGTTAGTCATACTATTGTTTACCATCCACTTCAAACCATGAGTCTTCCAGTTTACACAAAACGGAGTTCATTTTGGATGCCTGCAAAGCTATTATGTAAGTTATTGTTCCTCCTTTGTTTCAACATCAATTGCTCAATAGTGAGTGGATAGGCCATTGAGTTGGTCCATATGGCAACGTGAAGGTGGAGGGATCGTGATTCTCTGGAGGATGGAGAGGAAATCAGACAAAGGCTCTGCCAGCAGGCCCTCAGCCTCCAAAAACTCAATGGAGGAAAGGGTGGACCCCCACTGAGACTGCTTGCCTGTATGGTCTCAAAGCGCAGCCTGATCTGGGGAAACTGGCAACTCCGCTTCAACACGTCCAGCCAACCATAGACCCCCACCCCCTCGCTCTCTCTTGGAAGATTAGTTAGACGGTCGATTACTCGTGCACTGTCAAATAACTAAAAACGGATAATTGATCTCCAATTTATGGGCTGCTTGCATGAGACCATTTGAAATCATCTTGAAAGTGGTTCACATGGTTATCTTGTTTGTGTATATGTATGTGTGTGCGCATCACAGCCAAAACAAACATGGTAGACCACAGAGTCCTTTTATGTTTTAAATACTCTTGCAAAAAAAAAACTATAACGCTAATGTGTCTAACGGAGTCAGGTACGCACATAAATCAATTTTAAATCCATATCTATGCAGGAAGCGATTTCAGAGAAGGTCTGGGAGGACAATCAATTGGTGCACATGTTATTGTCACTTTACTAAATTGTCTGGCATGCGTGTCAAGGCTTCCTTTTTAAAATGTTTACTTTGGTGTATATAAAAAGGGCTGATTTTGCTTGCTTGAATTGTTTCCAAAAAGTTAAAACACTTTTAGGGAAAAAAAATACTTTTGCTGGTTGCCATGTAAACAATGCATTATAGTGAAGCCTTGAAAATGTCAGTTGTAGCAGTTTTAAAGTGAAAAAAATGGATCCAAACTGCTTGAGATAAACCTTCAATAAACTCACCATTTTTCCCAAAAAATAATCCCCAGGACAGCTGCTGTTTTGACAGCCAGACAGAAAATCACCATGTGTTTTACACTTGGATTCAGAAGCAGTCTCATGGCGCTGCATCTAAAGTACAGCAAGAGTGCATGACTGATGCAAAGAACAGGAGATGGACCCCTGGAGTGAGACCTCCCGAAACACACAACCAGATTGGCAACAGAACTTGACACTGTCAAATCTAAAGACAAATACTTAAGGGGCAGTCCACCATCATGCCACATACAAACTAATAAGGGATTCAAATATGTTGTTACACAACCACAGTTGCAGTTTCCTTTTACTTTTAAGAGGTCATCAAACTATTTACACGAAACCCTGGCACTGAGACAAGAAGTGAGTGTTTAATACCGGGAAGAAGGTTCAACTTGCAGCTTATGCAACATCACACTAACCAGTCACCTCAACAATACAAATTAAATCTTTCTATATAGATAATATTCTAATGTCCATTCATTGTGTTTATTCAGTGAATATATTGCCTTTTGCTTTGTTTGCATGTTCTTGACAAAAGAATAGAAACATGTATATATGTCTGCAGCTTTCTATTGTAGCCTGTGAGATAAGTCAACACATTTCCATTCAACTGTCAGTTGATGCTGCTGCTGTCTTCTTCCTCACCATCCTACCGGTCTGTCTCCATGGCTTCTTCCCAGTTTGAAATGCAAAATACAGACAACCTCAAACTATCAAGTGCCAAGTAGAGTTTTATATTTCCCTAGCAATTATACTTTTTTAAAACGCTGCCATCATCTAAATTCAAATTGTGCCGCCTGAGCAAAAAATCTGACTTTGTTTCATTTGAGCGATGCAGTGCAAATGCAGCCTTAGATTGACATGAACATGCATAGAACATTACTGACATTGCAAACCACCACGCCTGTGTGATTTGTGTTGTGTGTTGGAGTTTTGGCAACACCGGACTCCACATTGTGAAACTCAACTCAAAAGCCAAATCTCATTTATATTTTCATCCCAGATCTCCCCATTAGGAATAAACTCAACACACACATTTTATTGAGGTAATACACAAGCCCTCATGTATACTCTTGAGTGTTTGCTCTGAAGATGAAAGTCAAATGTCTGGAAACAGACTTCACATCTGCAACCTGTTAAACATTCTAATGATACTGGCAGCACCAACATGCACGCACACACGTACACACACAGACAGACTTCTTCATCTGGCGTGTACAGCAGGCTGTGTCTGAGAAATTGTTTAGAGATTCCCTCAAACAGAGTAGCAGTGCACTCTTACGCATACAGTCTTGGGGGGTTCGTGTTTGCGTTGCAGCACGGGTGTTTTTTCTTCATCCCCCCTTGTCTATTTTTTGAGACAGTCGCTCAATGTAACCGAACACTTCACCTCGTGTGAATTGGCTCCAGTTACACGCTTAAGTTTAAATTAATTTGGCCTAATGAAGACCCCGAGACAAGACAAACCATGACTAAAAACAAACTTACGCGTCAAAACGTCTCCTGCTTTTTCTCAACATACATGTTGGAAATAAACGTGTTGCTTTCGTGTTTCGGCCCATAAGCAGCATTCTTTGCGTTTGGCAAAATGCAGATTTTGTTAGTCTTGTATTTATGACTAATGTCATACAATTATGACTTAATATCTTGGCTTGCCCCCAAATAAATTATGTTTTATTTCTTATTTCATTTTTTTTCTCTATAAATAAGGATTGTATTATATATTGTACTTTGTTTCTCAGAAATTAGTTTTATTCTTTGAAATTTTATGACTCATAAAGTTGAGACAATGTTTTTCAATTCACTTAACATGCATAGTCTTTTTTTAATGTGGGGCAGTGCGAGGAAGTTGGGGTATCTTGAATACAAAATTAAAACTGCAAAAAATGATCGATTGTAGGATATTTTCTTTGGAGCCCATGTTTTACAATTCTTCACTAATATTGCTTCCACTGGCAATTAACTTCTAGAGTAGCTTGAGGATGGATTTTATTTTGACGTCTTCACCGGAAATGGGATTTTCTCTCTCTTTCAAAGCGTGACTGGAGCGTGATGCGCAATTTAACTGCGCGCAGCTGCCGCTTGGTCCTTCACAACTCCTTTGGATTTACTCTGAGCAGGACCAAGTCCCCTTGACATTTGGCCACGATGGACGTGAAGTTAATCGCAGTCGTGGCTGTTCTCACATTGCTGGCACATGTGCCACTTTCGCAAGGTATGGATACAATTTGGCAAGTTTATGGTCCATTTATTGTTTAAATGTGTTCATGTGCAATTTTTAAAGATAAGAAGATGTGTCAAAATAGAATTTCATTCATATTTCAGTATTGTATCACTTCAGTAGAATGGTTGTATATTTGTGCGTAAAGTGATAAAGTGCGCAAAAGACAGTCATGCAATATCATTTTGCATTATTTGATTTAAATTATGTTGGGCTTTCTTGAGTTGAAAAGCCATTTCTTTAAAATGCAAAGTGCATTTTGAATGAATTTATTATTATTTTTCTGAGATGGTACGTGCGTAAAGTAGGAGGTTACGCGCCTGTGTGTGGTTCTTGGCTGTGGAAAGTTCCCTGGCGCTATGCAGATCAACGTGTTTATTTGTTTTTCCACGTTGTTTACGATTTAATTAGTCCCAAATGAGGCAGCATTATTGAAACGGCCTCAGCTAGTCTGAATGGCGACTTCAGAAAATTGCGCGTTCTTTCACATGCAAATGAGGGATCAGGTGTAAAAAATAATTAGCATGGGGCTTTATTTCTGCCCCCCAACACACACACACACACACACACACAACGTGTAATATGTCACTTTATAGACCTGTATTAATGACAGAATTGATTAAATTGAAGTCAATTTCCACAACACTTTGGCTTGGGTTCCTTGAATAGAGCCAGGTTTATTTTTCGGCATGAATCAACCGTGACCGCAGTTTGCACAAGATGTTTGAGCTGTACAAGCATGATCATCATTCATCGTGAAACAATCGCAGCACCTTGAGAAAACAATAATTAAAAAAAAAAAAAACTCAGCCTTTCTGTTCAATAAGGCTTTATTAAATTCATGCACCTATATGAACGCCACTTTATGGTCAATACAGTTAAAAGCATTTGATTGTATGCAAAGATCGCATTTTATGGTTCATGTGGGTCTAATGAATATATGTGCAGCATTTGAATTATCATATTGGATGCATGTTGTTTCAAAGGTCATTTGGGATCGGCTCCAGCCCCTTAGAGAGCGCACGGGATATGCAATGTACAAAATTGGTTTATTGACATCTAATATTTTATCGTGTATTTATTGCTATCACTCTGGGATAAATTGGATTCATAGTTGGTTTTCTCCTGAACGATTATTAGTTTTATTTGGCAGGGACAAAAGTAAAAATGAAGAATAATGTTTTTGCATATTTGATTTATTGTCAATGGATTTAGAGCACAAGGGGTTCTGTAATCTGGCCCACCAAGCATTTGCTTTATCAAAATGAATGAAATACTATTAATTGCATTTTTTGTTATTCCTGGAATTTATTAATCAAATGTGTTCATTAAATGTTGATACATTGTTATGATTTTTCTCATTAAATAACTGGTTACTTGATTAATTTTAATTTGAAATGTAAATTTCACTTTTTGTAATTGATTGACCGGCTTGAGGCTCATCGGGCCTGATTTAGCATTTGATGAAAATGTTATTAATCAACTTGTCACCCAGGTAGAACACTACAGTTGTTTTATGTATAGTTTATCGGTCCAGAGGGATTTTCAATTTATTTTCTTAAACTGTAATTCAATTATGTGTTGGAATGCATGAGAGATCCAGAAGGTGTCCGGTGGGATACATTGTGGTTATTGACCACCAGCCAGTTACAGTTGCTTCTATATTTTAAGTTTAATTGTATCGATTTCATGGGAAAGCTTTGCAACACTTTTGTGGTCACAGTTTGCTCCACTGTTTAAATACCTTTATTTTGTTAGGATGTCAATGGGAATATATTTCAGCAGCTATTCATACTTGTTCATTTCTGTGATCTACAGCCAAGCCTATCAGTCTAGTGGAGAGATGCTACTGTCGTTCAACGGTCAACAGCCTCCCTAGGGGATACATACGAGAACTCCGCTTCATCCATACGCCCAACTGCCCCTTCCAAGTCATGTGAGTGTATTTTTTTTTCTTATTCCTACAGTGATCTATCAATTTCAGAGGTTTTATACCCCGCTCTTAAAAAGTTTTAATAGGGTTCCTCCATTTCTCACCATCAATCTCGAGGAGGTGACAGAGCGGAGAAAAGAGTTGGGCATGCATGTGTGCGCACACGCCCCTCTGTCACTCGCGCTCTCACACATGGGCAGAGCGAGCCCACCGAGGCGTGCGGAAGGAAGTGTCACTCAGTTGGAACGTGGGCGCACAACTGCTCTTGTAATTGTGTTCGGCTACAGCATATATGGAAATCTTGGCTTACTTTCATAAATAAAATGCACAAACTGGGTTTGATTGTTGTATGGACCCCACTTCAGTGTGATCCAGTCTTGACCTGTTTTGGAATGAACTACTTAATGCCCATTGCATGTGTTCAAAAAGAGTATAATATCGTATAAATATTTACTGTGACAGGTCATATGTTTGAAGAAGGCTGGCGTGCTAAACTAACACTGTGGTGCTAATTGCCTTTGTTTGATAGCTTTCATCTCACACTGGTCGTGTTGTCTTCTCGTAAATAGTGCCAAGCTGAAGACAAACAAGGAGGTGTGTGTGAACCCCGAAATCCGATGGCTGCAGCAGTACCTGAAGAACGCCATCAACAAGTAAGTTGGTCTCAACACGCTTATGTCAATTTTGTCCGTCTGGTTCTTTCCACCAATTCGCTTCCCTCCGCTATAGACATTTAAAGTAAGCAGGATCGGAATGCAAAAGGTCAAATGCGCATGCAAATGTAGATCGTTGGAAGAGTAGCACCTCTTAACGGGCTTGTTTCTTGATGAACATTAAGTCAAATTATGCTTGTCCGTTACGAGTCATTTATACAGTTTACTTTGTCATGGCGATTTGGGATTGAGCTATAAGCATAAGAAGGAGTGTTAAAAAGCAATTGTGAACTGTGGCATGCGCACAAACTCCCATGAAGACACTCTCAATGTGAATTTTCACTGGTGGAGGCAGCACTTCATCACCATTACTGTGTGGATCTTTGTCGGTGGTGCATGCATCGCCGAAAAAGTAATGTTTGTCACTCATGGTACTTTGCTGTGCTGATAGATGATGATTTTCTAAGCCCCCACTGACAGATATTCAAGACGGGCACAGTCAGACTGTCTGTCTGTCTGTCTCAGAAACTATTTGAGCAGTTCAGGCTTTGTGTGTGTCACCGGTGAGGTGTGACCGCATGTCAGCATAACAACAACGTAGAGTGTAAGGCAGCAATGTTTGCAATGGATCTGATGTTTCCAATTATGGTCCCGCAGGAGACTTTACAAGCGCTACTATATAGTACATGCACACAATGGACTATAATGATGCACTCAAACAAGACCATTATTTCTTCTATGTATCACTTTGAATAAGGTTAAAGTCTGAAAAAACTGTGATGTCATTGACCTCATTTAAAAAGTACATTGATGAGAAGAGCAGGAATTGCCTTGGAAACTACAAGTTATGACCCAAAGCAATATGATGGAATGTAAAATTTAGCAAACTTAATAGTCACTAAGGGTTGCCACTGTGGACACATAATATGGAAAGTAGGCCTGGTTGTTGTAAAAAAAGGCCAGTTTTTGCAAAAAATAGAAATAGTGAATGCATTACATTTTTATGGTGTATCAGGTTTCTCTTTCAATATGCTTTTCATTAATTGAAACCCTCATGTGGGACTACTGCATTTTTTATGCAATGTTGCTAAATAAGTTCTGAACATAAAGGCATTCATTGTTCAACTTTTTGTCTTTTGTCTTCCAGGATGAAAAAGTCCAAGCAAGTTAACTAAAATTGCCACTAAGATCCTTCTGAGCCATCATTGAGAAGAATCACCCCATACATATATTGTTTCTATAAATTCAGTATTTACTGTATATGTTGTGTAGTCATCACAATGCTTTGTTATAGAGCACTTAGCAGAGCTGCCGTGCTGCAGCTTCTTGCATAGAATCATTGCATCATCACCACCACCACCATCGCTTAGTTTCTATATAGGTTATTTGTGCTAAGTGCAATTATATCTGTGTTTGTTCTCTTAACTATAATGTACATATTTTTCTTTTGTTAATGGACTTCATCAGGAGAAGGCTGTTGTGCCCCAAAACATAACCAGTTCACCAAAATGTACCCCATATTTCGAGTTAATTGGCCCCCTAGGAATTTCTATTGGTACCCCACAGACTGAGTATAACATCCAAGATTCTAGTAAAAGTCCCAATTATGATGTTTTTGGAATGAAATTAAGGACTCAAGCATTTCCTCAGTAATAATGTGGTTGCGATAATGTGACCCCCAACATGTCTGCTTTTGATTTTTTATTCACTGAGACTAAGATCACATCTGGAGTCCTCATACAGGTTTAATGGATGAGAAATGGTCTAGTATCATAAAGTCTACTTCAAATATTCAAATATAAATAAATGGAGACCCCCCCAAAATGACAAACTTGATTTGGCTGGATTCTAATAGAAACATGGCAGCGATTTCAACAATTTGTGCAGCAATTAGTTGTAACATAAATCACATTAGTAGTTGTGAAAACAGTTGAAGATAAAGGTTTAACTGTCATGCAGATAAAAATGCACTTTATATCTGAGCTACTTTTCTTTTAACACACTCACCACTTTTTTGTTACTCTCTTTTTCTGTTTATATTCCACTATCTGTGTTCATAAATTCACACACGTGTAACTGTTTTCAAATCTGGGAGATGCCGATCTTATCGATGCATCATATGTAAGATTAATGTGATATAAATGATTTATTTTTGTACTCTTTAATGCATTTCAATGAAGAAACTGTACTTTCACAACTGAGCCGTCCGGTCAACATTTAATTGTCAAAATTGTATGCAGTTATTCAGTGAAAAAATAAATTCATAAAGAAATTTAAAAAAATCCTGCTTGGTTTGAATTTTTCATAGTAACCTTAAAACACTTGATGTAAACATAAACTGTCCAGATGACCAGTGAGCTATCATGGACTTAAACTCGACAGCTGTAAACGCACTGTAGGAGTACTAAAAGATCACCGAAGCCTTTCATGTTGAAAATGTGTTTAGCTTGAAGTCACAGGACAATAAGCCTGCTCGTTCACAGAGAATTAACTAAACAAGCAGCCATTAGGAACACATTAGCGCTAAGAGGGATGAACTTTTAACTTCCCTTTGGTGGCATTATGTGAGGCGGAGCACGGTAGTTCATGTATGTGGTCTACTGAGTCAAACATCAGGGGGAGGGGAGGGGGAGTGGATATTCAGATGTGGCTGTCTATATGCTGGTTTACTGATGAACTTTTGATTGACACAAGACGCAGCAGACTAGTGAAATGCACATTGACCTCAGTCAATGCCTGAACTGATGTCAAATTGTGTTAAATGCACAGTGGGGAATGCAGCAGGTGCACCTAGAAACCAGTTTTCATTCAAAAAGAAATGTTTTGGGATTTGGGGTAAATTCACACAGAGGTTAGTGTAGGTTTCAGTTTACTGCGGGACCTTTCCTCTTGTTCATGTTTCTGGTTGGGATTCATTTAGTCACAGACAGGTAAGACATTTAAAGGGGTGGAGCCTTTTGGAAATGTTTGATCAATTAGACAAAGACGCAGGCCACATGGGAAGCCGGTAAGAAAATTAAAAATGTTTACGTATGCTTGAAAGTAGAAATGTGTGTATGTGTTTCTTAGCTGTGCAATTTAGTTACAAGGTTGATAATCTGCTTGAATGTTTGGTCAAATTCTAAATTGTATGACCTCGGTTGTGCAACTTGAAAGTCTCCACAACATTGTTTATTTATTTTTGTCAACCGACCGATTCAGTTGAGATATCATTGTTAAATATAACTTATCTTTGCAACATAATTCCAATATGTTCCTGAATGTTGATTTGTCTTTTCACCAAAAATCATGCCTTTTCTTATCATTCTTGTCCCAGACAGACAAACAAACCCCATCTAATGTAAAACAGTTCTAAGAGATCTTAACTCGCCATATTCTTGCCTTCACTGCCAACAACCACAAGTTAAAAGTATGCAGGTGGTGTTAGAGTGAGCTTAAACCCGATTCAAAGCTTCAACTCTATAATTTGTAGACATATTTGTCAATTTATGAAAAAAGAAATGTCAGCTAAGATCAGATAGTGCTTTCATTATGAAAAGCATTGCATAAGTGATGTTTATTGACAGATAAACCAGATACAGAATTTCCCAAACTAGGAAACAAGCATAGTTGATATCTTGTTCCGTATTCAGTTTGAGCATGTGATGGATCTCAGGTCATTTTTTTCAGGAGGGCTTCATGATGCTCATGTTGCTAGAAAAAATATAATATCCAGGTATTGCGGTTGTGTGATAGTCCTTGACCTTTTGTCAGATTATCAGCAGGACAGATTGACAAATCTCGCTTCCTTCAAGGAGAAAAAATTGGCGCCCCCCCCTACCCCACTCAACAATTAGTTTAAAGAACAAGGTCAGCTACTGCAGGGCAAATGCTTGGCTACCATGTGGGATTGATACAGGCCTTTTCCGGGTGATGCCACTTCTTTAATTATTTGGCACTCAAAAGACGTGAGCTGCTAAAATGATGTGACATCAGATATTAACATCCATACAATTAAATAAACTGCTCCAAGTTGCATCTATGACTCAAACAACAAAACATTTCTACTCATTACTACAGTACGTGAATCCACCACAAAAATGCAATCAATTTTACATACTTTTACTTGTCAAGTGTATGTGTGCATGTCTGAGTATGTACCACCAATGTCTGTTCTGTGTCAACTATATCTGCCCTCCCCCCAATTTCCTCTTTCTGCAACTGCGGTTATTTACTCGCATTCCCTCCTCCCCCTTATCGAAAACCACGCTGCAGCCTTGGGCCATCCTGTGTACTAACACAACCTCCCCAGGGGAAACATTAGTCAAGACCTCACTTTTCCCATATCAGATGACCCGTAGCGCATTTCACCCAAGTGCTGCACACTCTGACTCTTACAAAAAAATAAAAAATCATCCCAAGTAATGACTTTTAAATGACCTGTTGATTGCAGGGGGTACTGATGGGGGGTTGCCTGCTTTTTAATTATTTTAACACTGACCGTGACCCGCCATCTCATTAATCACAATTCTGACAATATTAGTCAGCCAAACGTGTTTGTTGGCGCGACGGAAGTTGAAAGTGACCAACACGTGGTGAGTAATAACAGCAGCATGTG
This sequence comes from Syngnathus acus, assembly GCF_901709675.1. Taxonomy (NCBI): domain Eukaryota; kingdom Metazoa; phylum Chordata; class Actinopteri; order Syngnathiformes; family Syngnathidae; genus Syngnathus; species Syngnathus acus. The sequence goes on from NC_051100.1 coordinate 7,758,258, forward strand.
GGTGTCTGTTTGGAAAACGAACGGGAGACTAATAGAGGGTCCTGTATGGCCGTTTAAAATCGCCCTCCTGCAGTCTCGCTACCTTTCATGTGCTAATATGGTCAAGGTTATGAGTCCCAACATCGTCTATCTTCACATAGAATTTGAACAAGGCAGGGAGGGGGGCCAGATGTGCAGCATGGACACGGGGCCGTCCTACGCACAATACGGCCGCCATGGTGCAAATTCTTTCCATGTGATTGGGTTTGCAAACGGAGAAGCAGCAGCAAACTATGCATGTTAGGTACGGGTGACACACAATGGAGTCACAAACCCCAGCAGCTGCGGGGTGCCTCCATCCGCGAGGCCCACAGGAGTTCTAACACCACCGACCCAAACTCCCACACTGTGCATTCCCCAGTTGCCATTCCTTCCCAGATTATCTACCACATGGTAATTGGTTGATGTGACTGGGGTGTCTCCGTCACCGAATGAACCGAATGTCTTCTCATATGTAGTGCAGATTGCCATGTGACACCCATGACCAATTTGGTCTGTCCTCAAGTAGAAAGAAACAGCTTGGCCATTATGTACCAATGGCACTAATAGACTGTATTGGCTTCATCTTCAAGGGACACGATAGAGAGGGACCCCTCTGTTTGGCTGTGCTGTGACTCAATGACTGAGCATGTCTGATGGATTACGTCACCCACCACCAAAAAATACATTTTCTGGGAACAAAGTGATGAACTTTTTTTCATGTGTTGCACAAGGTTTTTCAGCAAAGAATTCTTTCAAACACGAGATGCACGATACCAGCACCAGCACCTGAAATTGAAATTAAAATGTCTCCTTTGAGAATACACAGCAATGAGGTCTTAACCTAAATTGAAATGTCCTGAGTATTGACTGATTGTTTCCACACTTCACAGCTCTGCTCTCACTCTGCTGAGGTTTAATGAAACTTGATCTTTTTTTCTTCTTCTGTGAATAGCGTTAAGTGGTTAGCCATGCAGTGTGTAGAATTGATTTGATTTAACACCAGAATGCAAAAAGGAAAATTACATCAAGATATGATTAAATGGTGGTGACTAAAGTTCTGTGTGGCTAATGTTTCTAGTAAATCATATTTTTCCAAAGGATAACAAGTATATTAACAAATAACATATGTGAAGGCCATCGCCTTCTGCACAGTGATGCCACTGAGTCTACTTGGAGAAATCATCGTGGCGATCCTTGATTTTGTCTCACATCATGTTGGTCGGAAGAGGCGTGACATTATCTGTGAAGAATGTGCTGGAATGGAATTTGGAACCATATTAAAGGGCATTGATAAATAGTTATGATGCCAATTCATCTTGACTGTACCATGAGCGATAACAATTTGAAATGTTGCTATACGTTTGTTCACCTTTAATCCTTGGACACCACTTTCCTTTCAGCTATCTAGAAGACACAACGCTGTTCGTAATCAACGATCAAAAGGACTGAGTGGCTTATTTTTTCCTGATACTGCCCCATTGAGCAATAAAATGGTACATTCCAGTCACACCTATTATTCTGTTGGAGCAGTAATTTAGGAGCTGACGATTCCCTGACCTTGGACACACAATGTGTGCAAGTCCAAAATCAACAATATGAAGTCAGTGGACGCTATAGTGTACATCCAGGCTGTACAGCTCAAATGAATTATGTGGCCATTAATTAAAGTATTGCAACATTACTGTACAGTTTGTGTCAGCTAACACATTATCTTGGAGACTAATGGTTCTCATCTAAAGAGGATGCAGGGAATCATTTTCCTTCCTTTGGCCTCTATGTGGAGAGTCCCAAATCAGGATGCTGGGTTAAAAGAGAACAAACATCAAGGAATAAAATACTATAATTAGACTTCCTTCAAAATATTTTGTTTTTCAATTTTTGTAATGTGTGAAATCTGTCGACTTTGCCGTGAATGCACTGATTGCAAATATTCAAATGGATAATGATTGTTAATGAAGATAAATGGAAAAAGAGCTTATTAAATATTGTTATTGAGACTATGAAATATCAACAGTTTATTTTTGTGTTATTTATTCATAATAAAATGCATTTTCATTGAGTTCTATAAGCTATTTCTTTTCCACCTAAATCTATACAAACAAGATATACAGGAGCGGGAAAGGATGAATTATATTTCCATTTATTTAATAGGAAGAAGTACAAATGAAGTTCGCTGAACTGAGGCTTGACTGGTTTTTTTTTTAAATTCATTTGACTTTTCAGTAGTTCCACATTGCAAAGTATCCTTCTCAGAAGTGTTTATAGTAGTTTGGTTACCTGTTTTTGCTACAGCACTGTTGTATATTCTTGTTTACATCACCAAATTCCATTCTTTAAAACTCAATTCAATAACTACACTGAATCTTTCCCGACCAGAAAGCCGCATGAAGCTGGTTTAGAGCCCAAGAGTCAACCAATATTATAAATTCTAACCCCATGCGTGTGGAACTAAAGGCACATGTGCACCTGTAACCAGAGTTTCAAGTGTATTGTTGCTTCTCATCAAAACTGTCACATCTATTTAAAATCACCCAATAGTGAAAAGTATGATCGTTCTCTGGAGTACATTACCTAAAGTGATGAGTGCCGGCGGCTACAAGAGTTTTGACAGTAGCGACATCAAGAAATTAAGTAAGATTGGCAGCTGGAAAAAGTCTTGCAACAATAACATACGTATCATAACATAATTCAGCGACAGATTATCAGTTTGCAAATGTTGACCACATGTTACATCAGTAACAGCAGGGCAACATTATCATAAACTATTTCAACAAGTATCCAAATATATGTTGCGTGTTATGTGTCCAGGTCACACAAAGGTAATACAGCACGTTAACATAAACAAAACAAACGTCTTGTCATAAATGACACTGCAGCCTGTTTTGTTTTTTAGATTTTGACTTTATTTTGTTATAATAGTTAAATACAAAACTTGACATTTTTCTGTTATTAAATAAATAATTATCTAGTTCTTTAAAAGTAATTAAATAAATTATGGAAAAAAAATCTAATTAGAAATGAGTGCTATTCATATTTTACACACAAATTTCAATGTACTTATAAAGTGAAAGAGATCCAACTGGTATTGTTGCGCAAACAGAAAGCTGCTCACCTAAATTTGGATTTTTCTTCCTGATAACTCTTTTTTTCAACACATAAATCTTGCTGGTTTGACGAAAACAATGTGAGTGCCTGGGAAAGTCAAAAGAATACATAGATTGGTCCAGTTTCACTTCTCTGATGGATTCGTTTACTGTGGGGGAGTAAAGAAAGGCATTTTTGATACCACTCACACATGAGGAATTTTAAAAGCCATTTCTGCTCGTTGAGTGAAAAACAAGGAGCTAAATGCGTCGCATCACGGTGATGTAGTGTCAGATTTATGGTTTGAGTAAATGGTTGGAAAAGCATGAAAGTCGCAATCGGTTTACTGAGCTTTTTATTTTCTTCTTATCAGGAATGTTTCTCAAAGTAAAATCTTTCCTATTTGGGCTTGAGAATTTTTTTGACCTTCCACAGTCTCTGAATGTGTTATACAGAAGGTTTTGGTGAACAATTGTTTTTTGTGGCGCATAGAGCTGGTGTGTTGGGATAATTATTTTTATTTTTTATTTTTGCAATACTTGGTTTGAAAACAGGACTGTCCAGTACAGATATTTGTTTGAAATTTTATATTTTATATTGTGTGAGACATATTCATTAATTTTTTACTGTTTCTCCTGTTTTGGGACATGGCTGAGCTTGAGCTTATCCCAACGGACTTTTGGTTGAGGGTCAGGGTACACGCTTGACTGGTTGCCACTGAATCACAAAAACAAACAATCACAGTTACCCTTGTGGGATATTTAAAATATCCTTTAAATCATTTGTGCGTGTTTTTGTGAAGTATGGATTTCGCAACAAATTACTTCTTCATAAATTCAAATATAAATGATCACGAAAACAAGTCACTGAAAAGTTAGAACTGTTTTGTGCATTCATCCTTCTGTGCAGCCATTTGATTTCTCTTTACACTTCTCTATTTTGTCCAACAAAGATTCATTGCCACGATGTGGCAGTCATTACTTACATCTGCACTGGAGAAAAAGGAGAAGAAACAAATCACCAAAGAAAAAAGCTCAACTTGGAAGGGAGGGGATATGAAAAAGTTTCTCAACCGAACCCCAAAGGATGGTCAGCTTTGTCTGGGAAAATACTTTTACTTTCTAAAGACGTTTTATGTGAATCTATCAAAAATGTCTGATATCACACTGGAGTCCAGTTTGACATTATTTCACATTTTTTAAGATAACTTTCACCTCTTTAGCATCATTCTAAAGCTTCAGTCTCTGTTGTGCAAATCCCCAATGGACTCATGGCTAACATCAGCGCAGTATGTGTTTAAGCAGGTTTTAACTTTGTTATTTTATCCCCAGTGAGGGAGAGAGGATGTGTTTTCAGATGTGGCCACAGGCATTGTGGGTATACTAGATGTTTATTTGTCTTTCTCATTGACAGAGGCTGTTATCAGCCAATTAGACTGAAGAGCATGTTCACCTTCTGCTCGAGGCATTTGTTTTGCCCACAGCAAACCTATCAATGAAACAAACACTTTTTGTGTTGTTGTTTTTAAGGCACAGGAAGTTTTTCTACTCTCCATTTGGAGTAGGGAAGTTTTTAAGTACAATGTAAGATGTGCCATGCTCAATGTACATAGGGAAAAAAACATTACTTTATTCCCTCAGCTGTCCTCAGAGAGCCATCAATGGAGTTTTAGGGTTTCAGGGTTCATTGCCCAGCCCACCACATGCAACTTTGATTTAAATTGTGTTGTTTCGCTCTTACGCTTTCCACTGCAGAAGGCATCTGTTTTCTGACAAAAACTTGAAGAATTAGAGACTTGCTCATGGATGAGGAAATGAATAAAGGATGAACATGAGAACATCATGTCGTTTAATGTATTCTCAAATTATACATCAATTTAGTTCATTAATTATGGTGCACCATCAGTTGTATTTTCACAGGATGTGGCAGCACTTCATTTATACGCAGAGCTGTGTATGTAGTGTATGTACTGTGACACGCATGTGTGATGTCACAATCTGGCAAATTTTTCACATTTTAAAATCTTATAATAAAATAAGACTTATCTTTCTAATTCTGGTGAATTATGATGTCATTCCTTCCAAAACAAATGCATTTATAGGCTGTAATTGGTCCTCATAAGTGCCCATTATCCACAATAAAAAAAAAAAAAAAAATTACTTCAGAGTTGATACTTAAGACCAAACAACAAACGGTGAAGAGGAATGTTGATCACGCGCTCGCACATAAACACAAACCAAACACGCTCCCTCAGACCTGGAGGCAGACGCAAGTTCCTTGCATTAGTAGAGGATGTTTAGACCTTGTCCTTGGAAACTCTTGAGGGAGATTTGCCAAGGCAAGACCTCACCGACCTCTAACCTCGCGGAAGGCCTAAGAAAACACGGACGCTGATGCACTGAAACCAAAAGAAATTTGCACCAAGTATGTTTTAAATGGAGAATATGCTGAGTAGATGCTGCAGCAGGACAGGAAGGCAAAGTGTGGTCTCCAGTAAGTGTCAAGGATAATAAAGTGGGGCTCAAGAGGGTTTAGGTGCTGTTGGCGGATAACAGCAGGACAAATGAAGAAGACTTCGCTTAACAGCAGCACTTGACTGATGCCAGCTGAGTCAACATCATCCCCGCGGGAATTGAGGATACCTGCAGGAAGAGGAGCAGGAGGGAGGTTGTTGCTCCGCATGAGTGTGAACATTCCTTCTCATCACAGACGACACACACACACACATACACACACACTCAGCTCTTGCTAATTACGGTGGGACCTCCACTTCCGAGTGACCCCACTATGAGCCATCCCTTGTAGCTAGAGCTGTAGCTTCAAAATTGTCAAAATATTATTTCTGAGTGAGCAGAAGAAGAAAGTCAATATTTATGTATTCGTTTCAAATTGTATCGGAAATTCTGTCCATCTGTTTTTTATAGCATTTCTCCTGAATTCGGTCGAAAGGTGGACTACTTGGTTGATCGCCAATCACAGATGCAGGCAATCACTCTGTTATCATTAAAAGATGGACAGGGAATGGTACAAACTTCAAATTTCTGAATTTTACATCATGACTCCTATCTTGTTCATGAGCCTTACTCAGAAACCAATAGCACGTTCCCACGACTATTTTGTACTGCATCATCAACTCCCTTGATGGAAATCGAAGCCTGAGCTGGATTAATGGCTTCAATACAATAACTTTGCTCACTGTAGGTTTTCGGCAATATTAATGGCGACTGGGAGGCAGACAGATGGATTACTCTGCTAACTTATTATTGGTTTTATTTTGATATTGGCTATATATTGCAAAAATAACAATACCTGAAATCTACTCTTCATTTAGATTGAACATAATATAATTTCTGGTTCTACATGTCACCTCGTGGTGCCCTCTATAAGTGCAGTTTAGCTTAACATAAGGCGATGATTCACGACGGAAACGAACGCTGTGGGTGGTTGGAGCAGGATTCAAGGTCCAATGAGTGTCCAAAGCATCTTTACACTGAGCAGAGAGGCCAATACATTGGCCGTCCTCATTTCTAAAGCTACATATGTACGCCCCCCTCAAAGCACACACCAAAAGACAGGCAGATGGAGTCAAGACTATTTGACTCAACGTTCCACTCAAACAAATGAAGAAGTTAGCATGTCTGACTTTGGCTTGAATCTCGGCTCTGGCACTTTTGTGTGCCCTTACATTTTCTGACCTTGTTTGAGAAACATTTCTCTTGGCACATCAGTTTCCTTCCACATTTCAAAAATATGCTTTATGTTTATTGAAGAACAGGCTGAATTGAATCTATGAGCAGCATGTGGCATTTTTCTGTGGACATCACTCCTTTGTGTTACACTGAACTCCTAATTTTTCCCGTATGTCATCTCACTGAAGCAATGAAATATACACAGTAAACTTTTTCATATTTTCTGTCAACTCAATGAAAAACGGAAAGAAAGAAAACCTTCAAAAAAATGGAAACATCTGCATGTGATTTCTATACATGCCAGCAAACTTGTGATTTTCACTTCAAATATTTTGCATCCCAAAAACAGATGTGTGATTCTGTTCACGCAGCTATCTTACACTTAAAGTTAGCATTTTAATGTTAACATATCCTGCAAGGTGGTCTTTAGTGAGCTTTGTTTGGAGGAATAACCCAACTTGATGTGCCAAATAGTTGAGAAATGTGATGACATGACAAGTAAACAGAAGCAACCGTGACCTTTAACCTTATGTTCTGGGATGATTTCTGGAAATTGCTAAATGATATTTCTTTAGTTAAGGCTCCAGAGAGCATCAACCTTTAGTTGTCAAGATGAAGATAAACGGCACAAAACTGAACAGAGAAAATTCTGTTAGTCAGTCCCACAAGTACTGTAAATGTATTCTGACAATTACTGTCTGTAAATATAACAGACCCTCCAAATCCCCCAAAGTCATACAGTTAGGAATATGACCAAAACTTGTTGGCTTTTTGTGTCTTTGTTACAAGAAAAAGCCCTCACAAGTAGCATTAAGAGAAGTATAATTCAAAGAAGACAACAAGAATTTGAAGTTATTGACTTGATTATACTCTAGTGTCACCATCCATTTATTTTTCTTTCGTGCTTGTCCTCATTCGGGTCGTTCATGAGCTGGCGCCAATCACAGCTAATGGAAGTCAATAATAGAATTTGCCAAGTAAAGTGTCAAGTACACTTGAGTCATTGCACAACTCTTTGAAGGTTTTTGTCCGGGAAAAATTCATGTAGTTTTTGGCACATAACAATGGAAATAAACTGCGAGTAGTAAATGTACTCCAAAGTGAACCTTTTGCAGCAGGATTAAGTGCTTTTGTGCTTACGTATTGTCCTTTATCCTCCATTTCTGCCTTTTAATTTACGTGGACATTTTTGGATAAAAAGTTCTTACTTGCTGCCAAAACCCTAATTTTGAAATCTAATTGTGTTTTCCCTCTAGAAGAAGTTTGTTGCTTGTTGGCTCAGTTTTCACTTGAACTTTAATGAGCTTGTTTCCTTCTGTGGAAGCCTGTGCATTGCCTTTTTTTTGGACTTGATTGTGCTTTATAATGTCATGGGAGGATTTGTATGACGTTAGAGGTTTTATTCTTGATGAAATATGCTGACATTGGTGTATGACCAGGCCCGGAACATTTCCTCCTCTCAATGTCACGTCCATTGTTTAACGTATACCACAGTGTCCTTATTTACTCCATGTGTGTGTGGTGTGTGGATGAAGAAGGAATTATTCATGTAAATCTGTGTTTTCTGCAAAAACTTTTTTTAAATGCATTTTGTAGAAAGCCAAAAGCCTCACATGGAATAAAAAGTAAAAGTTGTGCAATTAATACAAAAACACGCTGTTGTCCCTGAAACCTTTTTTTTTCTTTTCAGAAATACATCAAATGTTTTCCTATGTTGATCTGAGTTTTCCTGTTTTTCCTTACACGGTTGGTAAGGTCCTCATTCACAGTTTGGAGTTCCCCCCAGGTCACAAAAAAAGACCGATAACAACACTCACACACACACACACACCCCTCCTCCTTCTCATTTAACAGCATCACGACTCCCCTTAGGATTGCATGGCAGGAGGCAAAACGTGTTCAGCACAATAAAAATGTTCCCACACAGGAAACACAATAACCACTGAAATAAAGCGACAATGAAAGTGACATGACCTGAAGCGCGTGAGTAACTAAACATAGACCAGAAGCAAATGGCTTTGGGTCATGAGGTCCTGCTAGAGAAAGTTCACCGTTTTCAAAACTGAGATTAAAGATTATGACCTAAAACATCATAAATCAACAGAGGACAAATGATAGCCATTATTTCAGCAGAAATCCCATTTTGTGATTACAATCAACAATGAAAGTGATTGCTTCAGCACCTGGTTGCTAAAAAAACATGTCTGACTTTGCGTAGGAGTTGGGGACGTTTCTCCTCCAGGGACCATTTTATTGTTAAAAGTCCTCCAGGGCCGGGACTACACCAAGACATGAACAAATTTTGACGACAATTAGCTTTACAGTGGTGTCCATTGAAATGAATCGAAAGGTCAACACGTCCATTTCAGCACAAATTGTGCTCGATCTGTTTGCGCGCCTCGCTCGTTCTTCGCGGAGGATAAATAATATATGTCTGCAAGTAGTGCCATATTGTTTGTTTTGTAGATTCTTTGGCTTCCTTACACACGACAAAACATTTTGTCTTTCCGTCTTTGCACAAGGTGGAGAAAAACATAAACAACGGAGAGAAAAGTGAGAACATTAAAGAAGAGGAAATATGCTGCTGTTAAAATTTCACAGATGAATCTCGTGTGTGTGTGTTGAAGGCTGAACTGGTGGCACATAGGAAGTCGTGTAGGAAACAACATAATGAAGGTTGGATCATCCCCCCCATCATCTCTTAACCACAAACTTTGATGGAGGTAAAAATCTGCTTTTTTATTTGATCTCTTTGCTCATTTTGTTTCACACTTGGTGTATATAATATCGTATGTCTTGTGTTTAATTTACCTTGCCCACATTAGGTCCCCGATGTCGATCAAGTTGCTCTGTCTACTCTTGGCTCGCAAGCATGCTTCTTCTTTATCACTTCCACGAGCCGTGCCTTTACTTTGCCAATGCTCTAATTTATCTGCCTGTGTCTGCTGTGCATAAAAGACATGGAGCTCAATCTTTTTCTGTACTACACGTGTGCCTTAGAGGTCACTTGATGCTCACAAACTCAGTGAGAGTCCGTTCTGATCGCTGAGCTTTTTATCCATATAAACACAAGTAACCAAAGCTGATGTATAGTTAGTCATGGACGTGCAGAACCAAAATCAAAAGCCAACATTCATTATAAAGCCCAATTACATCATTGCAGAACAACTTCATTTATTCCTTCAAATCACTTGGTTTGTTTTTCCTGATTGTTCATGGTTCTCCACACCTGATATCTCGGGGTAGCTGGAAACGCTTACAAGCATGGAATTAAACAAGATCGATCGCCACTTGTTATTTTGGTTCCGAAATTTTCGGCCTGCCTCTCAACAGCAGAATTTTCAACAGCCATAAGACAAGGCATAACCTTCGTGTACAATACTCAAATAGATTTAATCACTGGGTTTAATTAATACAAAGCCCAAATAAATCATTTCATCTACGAACGTGGAAAGGGTTTAAGTATGTCTGGAGGGAGCAGTAAGAATTGCTACGTACGACTACTCATGTACGGTAACCTCTAACTCCGTTTGCCCTTTCAATGGGGGGCATCTCATTTTGTTGAGTAAAAGTAGCAGAAGGCTGAAGCAGAGGGGCTCGCAATGAACAAAGCTGCATCCTAATTTATGACCTGCAGCACAGGGGGGCACAGTTGCACTTCCTTGACTGTGAGAGGTCGCCGGCCAGGGCTCACACCTTATGATCCTTTCCAAAAGTAAATCAAGTATGTCAAACTCTGATCAGCTGGGACCCCATTTCAGGCAACACCCCTTCTTTGGGATCCCGAGCTTGCTTAACACACTGGAGGATTTCAATTTAATACACATAATGCCAGACTTGGCAGAAATGTAGATTGGCTTCCTGTTCCCAGAACCTCCAGATCACGTCTCATTGCTCTTTGCCGTGAAGCAAGATGATGAGTTTTGAACTTGCGGCTTGACCTAAACTTCATCACCCAGCTGTCCTGATGCTTTTCACCTCTGCTACATTGTCCCAGCGTTGACGTATCTGTTATTAAAGTCCAAATCTTTTCATCCGTTACATCCGTGCATGCTTACGCTTAATAACTTATTTATCTGCTTCCTAAGCTTGGTGTACGTCGTGAACCCAAGATGAGCAGTTCAGCGATATGCCACCTGATTCAGCTTCACACCAAATCCTGTTGTTGTTCTTCATCACAATGGTTCACTACCGGGACATGAAGAGTTGGTAGGTTACTCCCTGGTGAGCACGAGTGACCCAGCAAAGAATTTGATAGCTCAGCATATTTTTCTAATGATTCTGCATATAAAACAATAGAAAATATCCAAGCGTTCTTTTTTTTGTCACGTGCAAAATAAAAAGTCAGCTTGAGAATTTTTCTGTTTATGTTGAAATGAGTGGAAAGTCACATCTGAGCCAAGTCAGAGTAACATTTGGTGGAAGTTAATGTTTACAACTATAAATTGTGATTATACTCAAGTCTTAATGCTGTCACCAAGCTGAAACACAAAAACAAATATAGGAATTGAATGGAGGGACTGAAAAATTGTTTTCAAATAGCAAATCACAGAAAATTAAAATAACATACAAAAATACCAGCTAAGGCCCTCAAAATCTCTTTACCAAGTATCACTTTTAAAAAACGACTTAAATTAACAAATACTACCATCATGACCAACATTAAAATACATCTACCTAATACTGGAACCATAATTTCAATTTCCCATTCTGTCAAATGCGTTTGTTCCAACAATTTGACCTGCAAGTGACAGACAGAATGTGTACATCACATGACAAGTTTGTGTCGAGGTTATTGCATCTGTTTATGATAATACAACTGTCTAAAATCACAAACAGATGCATTTCCCTGTAATCACTATCAGGCCCTCAGAGAGACATTTTACTAACTGAGGCAGCAAAACACATGGGAGACATTAGCACTGCCAATGTGGTCTTACATGCATGTAGTGTACAATGCCACCCAAATGTGCATGCTGTCATGTCGACGTGATGAAATTACACGCGTGTTGACTTTTTCTACAGTCGACATCCTTCTTTCTTGTACCTTGGACCGCTCCTACATAAATGACTAAGCACTTTTAATGTGAAAAATTGACTTGTCACTAAGTAGAACACCCAAAGTGGAAGACAATCTGTTCTGTCGCTGGTTGACTTCCAAAGTGTTCTGATTTCAAAGCAGTTTGCGCAAAGAAAATAATGTAAAGTGACAGAATTTGTTCCAGGCTCGGTCTTGCCATCATTAACTTTGCAAGGAAAGTAAATTGTTTACATTCCTAAGTGTCTTTCTTTTTTTTCTTTTAGAAAAGTAAAAGTTAACTACTGTCTGCGCCACTTTAATAAACTAAATCGAAGACATCTTGGGAGTGGTTACAGACCGATACTGTCACCTGGTGGCTCTTGATAGATAAACGGACATTCACCCATGTTCAATTTCTGCTTCTATGATTATCTGATTTTTTTCTTTGCGGTCTGGTACCGTTCTTCTTCGGCATCATGAAAGCTAAAAAAAAGCCAAAGAAAAAGTCAAGCATGTTCAGTTATTTTTTATTTTATTTTATTTTTTATAAACTCAAGTTTTGTGGCACATCTTTTAAGAAAATTATACATATCATCCATTCTGTCGCGACAATCATAATCAGGCCATGATGAGGAAAAAAAAAATTATCAATCTAACAGCACTTATTTATTAGTAAATTATACCATTTCAGACACAACAGATTGATCCATCTAATTATGCTGTAGGAAATAGCTCGTTCTGGCAGTTAAAGGGTTTGCTGGGAAGAAAGTGGGTGTTCAAGGGAAAAAAATCACTTGGGAAATCATTTCCTAACACCAGAGAAAACAAGTGTGAGGGAAGTTAAATGCCCGTTGGCGTTTAAGACAAAATATAGTGGAGGTAGTTTGCAGATAATTAGGTACATGTTTACAATTGGGGATATGCACAAGTATAAATTCATGGATGGACAGACGAATGTTTTTTTTTTAAAAGGAAAAAGTACACAAAGTACTAAAATGCATTGGACAGATGAAGTTCGCATCGTCTGCTTTGACCCTCGTAAAATAGATTCATAATGCAGCGTGACATCCAAAAATGGGAGACGCAAAGGCTCTTCAGGTTGAAGAAAAAAAAACAACCCTCCACAATGCTTTTGCCTTTCGTCAAAAATATATCCTGAAGGCTTTGGTCATATTCCAAACTGTTGATGAAGGCCATATGAGCAAAACTACACACATGAGTTAAAACAAGGAACCGCCACTGATTAATTACTGCAAATACCACATAAAGTGTTGCATTCAATGCACATAAACGTTATGCGTACTTTGGAACCATTTCTCTGAGAAGCAAAAGTCAGCAAGCACTGAGGACATAAACCTGTTAGTGTTAAGTCTTTAAATCTTGCTCCATGTGTTATTCTACTGTCAGGCTGGAGAGGAGCGCAACACGCAGCGCTAACACACACACACACCCTCTGGGAGGTGCACTCTACCCCCCTATGCCAAATAAATCTACAGTCCCCCAACATGGGTAGGGATTCATTCCATGCACTCTTGTTCACACATTAAGGGCACACATTAAAATGAAGATAGACAGTTTGGCAATTCACTACTCCTGTGAGCATTGTGCGGTCAATCAAAGGAGCTTCCCTGGTCATTACAAAACTTCAGTACCATGCTGTGCAAGCGCTAAATGTTCCAATTCGGGAAATGTTTTGTTATGTTTTGCCTGTATCACACTCAAATGTAAATGCAAACACGTCAGTGATGTCTCAGAACAGCTCTCATATGTTTGAGACAAATCAGTCAAGAAATCTGTCATCTCTGCATAAATTAGTTTGCAGAACAAAAGGCAGAATTTTTCAAGAGAATTCAGAGTTCAAGCAAAGTGTGGAGAGTCTCTGTACAGTCGTGTGTGTAGTGGCCGTCAGGAATTTTACAAGATTCCTGAATAAACGGTTCATTTCAGGGCCACCCCACCACCACCACCACCACCACCCTGTCGACAATTATGTTTCGATTGCATGATGTTACAGTAGCTGCTATAGGTCTGTGTAGGTTTATCATTTTCATTACATTTTTTTATCACTAAAATAATAATACCAATAACTGTGATCACTTTGGTCACTGTCATTGTGATGTTTCATTTTCTTACCATTTCATTATTAGTACCCTTGTAAAGTTAAAATAACGCTCGTATAGTGCAGACTATTGAAAATGGGTTAAATATCAGAAGCTCTTTAATTCAAATAAATATAATGTAGAATGGAATGTTGGCCAATGTACGTAGATCATTCAGCACTGCACAGCAAGATCCCTGAGACTCTTCAGATGTCTTTGTTTAACAAATATAGGTTTAATGATTTGCCATCAAACCTACTGTTAAGCATTGGAGTATGATGCTGACCGCAAAAAGAGTTGGAATGGTGCACTCCATCGTGTGCGATGGAGTGCAGGATCACTAGAAAGGTGAATCACCATCATCCCAAAACAAACAAGTGCTTGCAGAGCTACTGATTAAGCGGAATTGAGAAAACAAAACTTACAGGACCATTTGCACCGAGGCTGAAATTCCAGCATATTATTCTGCTGCTACAGACAATCCTGAGTGAGAACTTTAGTGCTCATAATAGAATTTATATCTCAGACTGGGGAATCGGCTCACATTTCAACAAGACCATAAACTCAAGCAGCGTGCCAAGAAAATACAAGCACTGCTTGGGAAAACACTGACAGTCCAGAAGCAAGATATTACTTGACTCTGGAGATGTCTGAAAATGTACAAGCACTTACACTTGCCACTCATCTGTTTTCTGTGTACTTCAATGAAAACATTCCAAATGTCTGGAAACATTGAAGCAAGTCTCTAAGATAAAACCACGGTACATAATATCATCTCTATCCCTTGGTTTAAAAATGCTGAATTGAGACAAAGATGGAGGGAAAACAGATGATAAGTTTACATTCCCCGTTGCATCTCGACCTTACAGTCACAACATTGTAAGCGTGTATCACCTTTTTTCACAACATGAGTGATTCATCAGACGTTTATTTTGACCCATTCTGACTCCTGTGTGGGTGGCTTTGGAAAAACAATGATCTAAAACAAAAACATGGTCTGCACATGAAGATCTTTCTGTGATAAAGCTAAAGCTCTTGCCAGAGAAAAAAGGGTTTCGCTTTATTTAGCATGTCCAGCGTTTTCATAACATGCTTTAAATCTTGCAACATTTCTCAACCCTAGATTGCTAAAAAGCCTGTTTCCTTTATACAACCCCCTAATGCAAAGCCAAGAAGATGTTTTAATTAAACCCGCAATTTATTATTGCAAAACCTTGGGAACAAACTTCCTGAGGCCCACAACTTCTTGGAACCATTCACATTTATATCATCATTGAAGTGTTGTCTTTTCAAAAGCTTCCCATTATACTAAAAAGCTAGAAGTCATTTTCCTTCTGATTTACTTGATTTCAACGTTTTATTTTTTATTAGCAAAGACCCTTTTTTTTGCTTTCATCTATAGTTAGAAATATGGAATTTTGAGGTTTTAATTGCTTTTATATCACTAGTTGGGTCTTCAAAAGTTATGCATGCCCACCCATCAGGTTCTGAAAATGTGTCCATGAGAGGTAATACTGCATTGTTACTTGTGTAACAGTGTGGCTCACTTATTTATTGCTGACTTGTATTTTCCCATGAAGGGGCACATTGAGGTCACACATGGCATCGACAACCACTATTTTGGGCTCATGTCAAGAGTGGTCATATTTTCCACAAACAGAGATTCCATCACATTAAAATAAGAACCATAAAGACCTACTAAGTAAGAGTCATTTGTCTATTTTTTAATCATCTCTCAGCCTTCTGTCAGTCAACTCCTAACCGAATTACAAAACAGTTTTATGGCGCCATCTGTCGGGCAAAAAAGAAGCAAAATCCACAACGCCGGTAGAGGGCGCTCTTGCACAAGTCAAGGGTGACATGCCATTCTCCAGCACCAGAAAAAGCTTTTGCGGCACGCCGATGTTGTGTAACTGCACGTTTTGTAAGTACGGTATTATTTGTCTCTTGCGTGGCATATTTGCCGTCCGGCTATTTAAACATTCTTAGCAAGTTCGTCTCTTTTGCGGTACATTCTTTGTCAGTCGTTCCCTTGCTCCCTTGGACAGCTGAGAAGTAGCGTAAGCGTAGCCGGCCGGCTAGCCGAGCTCATGTAAACAATGGACTGGTGTGATCGTGACACGCATGCTACACTGCCAGGTTTGATTAAATTGCTGTTTTCGTTTGGAAGAAGTGTATTTAACGTTTTGTGAGGCATGCGTTGATTACTGCATCGAAGAAGGGAAAACCATTGCATACGTGGACAGGTAGGCGTCAGATCGCTTGCTCACTAAGGTCTGTTACGTGTTTTGAAGCCTGATATCACAATAATGTTATGAAAGCAAAAACAGTAGCTGCGTTTTCAGAGCGTCATTAAAAGGTGGTAAATTGTCTGTCTATTGTAAGTTGTTGCAGCCACATCACCATGCCAGTAGATGGGCCAGAGGACCAGGCCCCCTCCTCCCACTCTGGTGGTCCAGCCAGTGCTGCTCTCACCAGGACAAACTCAGAGGAGAATGGAGGCTCAGCAGTTTTTTCTCAAGGCCCTGAGGCTGCGTCCCCCTGCACAGTTGTCAACGAAGCTGAGGAAAGCAATAGTGGTGAGAGCTCAAATCTTGCTCACTGAGAAATTTTGCATGGTGACGAGTAAAATTATTGATCATGTTTCAAATTATCATCCACTGTTGCATTCAGGCTGTAAGAGGTCCGGAGCTTTGCTGCATATCGACCGCCAGCGCATCCAAGCAGCGTCTGCCAGCTCTGGGGCTGACGAGCTGCTCGGTCTCGGCGTGGCCGTCTATGACCAGGATGTTCTGGAGCAAGGCGTCCTGCAGCAGGTGGACGAGGCCATCCAGGAAGCCAGTCAGGCTGCTGCAAAAGCAGAGGCTGAGAAGGAGTATGAGTCGGTGCTGGATGATGTCAGGTAAAAAAAAAAAAAAAAACTCAAACAGGGGTCCACACAAAATGGGACTGACACAAAAGAGCTCCTTGACTGAACGTTGTATCATCAGAATGCATTTTGCATAACGTGAGCTCTAAGTTCAAATGATATAATTGATGAACTGTCAATTTTATGAATATCATATTTCTAATATTATTTCCATCTGACTTTTAGATCTGCAGTGGTATCGCTGAAGCACATCAATAAGATCATTGAGCAGCTATCCCCTTATGCTTCATCAAGTAAAGACATCAGTAGGAAGATTGAATCGGTCAAAAGGCAGAAAGAAAATAAGGTAAACTTGTTTCAATTAGATTTTCACTTGAATTTGACAGTGACCGTAATATTCAAAGGGGGTTTTGTTTGTGCGTGTGATTCAGGAGAAACAACTCAAGAAGGTCCGAGCCAAACAGAAGCGGCTTCAAGCTATTTTGGGAGGAGAAATTGCCCAAAGGTTTGAAGATGAGCTTTTGGCAGAAGATGCAGAGGACACAGGTAATGACAAGAAGTGCTGATTACTAAAAAAAAAAAAACTCATTTTTGAAAATGAGAGAAGGAGGC
This sequence comes from Syngnathus acus, assembly GCF_901709675.1. NCBI lineage: Eukaryota > Metazoa > Chordata > Actinopteri > Syngnathiformes > Syngnathidae > Syngnathus > Syngnathus acus. The sequence continues at coordinate 7,775,652 of NC_051100.1, forward strand.
TGGAGACGCTTCCGTTTATATCCCAACCTCAAATTGTAACTTTGTCAAAACAAATTAATCATAAGATGATGAAGTCATTACATATTGTGTATAATAAATATCTTTCAATATTAAGAAAAGCGTTGTATTGTGTTGTACCAGAGCCTGGTCCTTCCACACTGGGCAACATGCTCATGCCAGCACAGGAGACCGAGTGGGAAGAGCTCATCCGGACAGGTCACATGACACCTTTTGGTACGAGAATCCCACAGAAGGAGGTGAAGAAGGAGCCGCGCAAACTGATGCTGGCCGAGAACTCGGCCTTCGATGAGTACCTGGCCGACCAGGCCAAGCTGGCGACTGAAAGGAAGAGAGCTCCTCATGTGAAGAAGAGGAGGAGTACTGCTACACACCAGCAAGGATCCAAAGGAAGCGCTTCCTCTCCAAAGGACAAGAAAATGCGTAAGCGCATGCGAAAGCTCCAGATAACTGCTTTGAAAGCTCATCCCAAGGCAAGACAGAAATCTGAGCCACAAGCACCAAAGCTAAAGAGAAAACGTCAAACTGAAGGCGACGAGGTTGACAGCGACGGCTCCGAGTACCTGCCGAGCGACGAAGGCTTCGATCCCGAAAAAGAGGAACGAGACGCCATGGAGGAAGGCTTTGGGGAAGACGATGATGAGGGCGACTACGAGTTGAAAGCTTACAAGAGGAAAAATGAAGCCAAGGGAAGGAGCCGTGAAGAAACCGCTGAGCGATGACCAGTATTCCCCTGAAAGTCCGATGAAGAGAATGACGCCAAAAGTAAAGGGAAGAAATGCAAAGATGATGGCGACGTGGAATGTTATCGACAGCGGATAAGGTAAAACCGTCACTGCTATAAAACACTTCCCGTCTCTTTTCAGAGGTCAACCTGCTATCATGTGTCCTCATTGCAAACTCAACTCCATCTGACCCAAACACTGCAAATGGACGTCCAGTAAAAATGTTAGCCTTGCCTGTACAGTTGATGCAGATTTTAATGATGGTGATACCCAATGGATTATGCCCCTTTATATTATTTCCTGTGGCAACAATAAGCAGTGGTTCCAGAGGTCCTCCCTGTTGTTCTGTTTAACAAAGTTTCTTCTGCAAGTCTCTTTAGGAAAGTGGACAATTGGCATGATTGAGTCTCTTTAGTTTATACGGCATATGGACTGGCATCGTGAAAATGTGCTATTGTTGTCTGCAAGAGTTAGTTGGTTTGTGCTGGCTGCACGGTGCCAGAATGGAGTTAATCCCAGATGAGATTGGCAGCTGTTTCTTGACGAAGCAAATTCACTCCCTGCTCTTTTTCCCCTTCTCGATCTGCCCTAATTATCCTCCTGCATTTTTTTTTTTTTTTTTTATAAGCGCACTCACTCCCTCTCATACTCAAATTAGGGGAAGAGCAGCCCTAATGAGATTTCATATTTATAGCTGCCAAATAAATTGTGTTGGCATGTGTCCTTTTTTTCTGCGCCACACTGATTGGATGTCAGTTGAGCAGCACCGCCACGGCCTGGCCGGGCGAGGCCGACCTTGCGAACGGTGATGTTATTAGGAGCAGTTTGTAGTCGGAAAGGTGGCGATGGGGTTGGTGCAGAGGGGGCAGAAAAGTGTAATTAACTGAACCAATGCTTAGTCTTGACTTAATTAGAGCGCGCGGTCTCACAGGCCCAGCTAAAGGAGCAGTTTTGTGGCAGGGTGACAGGACCAGGCCCAAATGAAGATGGATTCTTATCCCCTCCACCTCGCACCTTTCTGGGGAACTCGCACTACTAATTGTCTGTATCAATCTTCATTTGCTGCGTGACGACTCTGCCTCTAACTGCCTTTTTGCTGCAACACTATTAAACCTTTTTTCCTTTACATTTACTTCCTTCTTTTTTTTTTTGGGCCGTTGAGCTTCCAAATCTTAAGGAACCACTTTTAACAGTTTCCTTCCACGCAACTTTTGCGGGCTTTCCGTCCATTTATTAGTTCTTAAAGACATTATGAATCTGTCTCAGCCACCTCATTATCGGGTTCAGACAAGATCCTTACTCACAAAGTCCTGCGTTTGTTTTCCGCTTCACCTATCTGTACTAGGAGGTGGAAGCGACAGCGTCTTCGAGAACGGGAGGAGAGGCGGGAAAGAGGTGAGGAGCTGACAGATGACAGCGATGCAGAGTTTGATGAAGGCTTCAAAGTTCCTGGTTTCCTGTGGAAGAAACTTTACAAGTGAGTTTTTTGTGGACCCTGCCATGAATGGAGAATCACTGTCTACGAAATATTAGACTCATTCATGTACAAAACTCCAATTTAAAAGAGCAGCATCTGTCATGTCATGGCAAATTTGATTTGGATCTGATGCGGTTGCGCACATGTGCATTGCGGTGGTCAGGTACCAGCAGACGGGAGTACGCTGGTTGTGGGAGCTCCACTGTCAGCAGGCAGGAGGCATCCTGGGAGACGAGATGGGTTTGGGCAAAACCATCCAGATCATCTGCTTCCTGGCTGGACTCAGCTACAGCAAACTGAGGACCCGAGGCTCCAACTACAGGTGCACGTGCACACACAAAGCTTGGCCTGAGACTCGCTGTCTGTATGGTATGAATATTTGATCAGGAGGATTTCTGCTTGAGTGTGCTCGACTGAATTATTTAACGTGTTTCAATTATCGGACTCTTGACTTTGGTCCTGCAGACATCAGAGAATACACTGACACCGTTTGAGTGAGCCTTTTCATGAACACTTAAGAGGAATCTCGGAGTCATGAAATGGCTAGGCAGCGGGAGCGGGGCCATAAATCAAATGTATAATACATGGCGCAGGGGTGGTGATAATCTGGTTTTACTGCACAAATAACCGTTGTGCATTTGGTAGGCGGAGCTTCCCCGTTGGTCAATATTCTGTCTGCTGTAGAAGTCCACAAATTGATTGCTTGCAAACTCAATTATGGTCCAATATCAATAGCTTCCACTGATGCGGAGGTTCATAGCAGGCCATTAGTGCATTTTCGAGGGTGTGCGTGTATGTTTTCTGTAGATTTTCACCAGAGCGAATTTGTAAAGTGATCATTTAAGTAAGCATTCTGTTGCCACCTTGACTTTCTGCCTTACGCAAGCACTTTTCTCCTACTCGCTGGGAATTGCCTTTTATTTCGTTTAATTTGGTTTAGGAATTATGACTTTAATTTGCCAATGAAATTTGCTGATATTTGCTGCAGTCGTAAAGTCTTTGTCCCCGCCCTGGTGACACGTACATTTACCTGCAGGTATGCTGGCCTGGGCCCCACCGTCATCGTGTGTCCCGCTACCGTCATGCACCAGTGGGTCAAGGAGTTCCACACCTGGTGGCCACCTTTTAGAGTCGCTGTCCTTCATGAAACGGGATCTTTCAGCAGCAACAAGGTATGTTTTCTTCCTTTGTTTGTACTTTTATGGAGGTTTTCGAGGTCCTCCTATGTGAGCTATAAAGTTTTCAATGGAGTCTTTTTCCTCTGGGGGGCACTAGAGCACTATTAGTTCCTGAAACCACACAGGAAGAGAGATGCTCTTTTGTTCGATGGTTTTTTTTTTTTTTTTTGCTGTTGTAGGAAAAGCTGATTCCAGAGATAGCATCATGTCACGGCATCCTGATCACCTCATACTCAGCAGTGAGGAGCTTGCAGGACATCCTGCAACGCTACGACTGGCACTACGTCATCCTGGATGAGGGCCACAAGATCAGAAATCCAAATGCCGGAATCACCACAGCCTGCAAACAGGTGGAGGGTGTCACGCTGACAGATGTGTCGCTAATTGAAACTTGCTTGTTGGCAGTTTTTGCTAAATCGAATGTCTGCCATATTTTTAGTATAATCTGCACACCGTGGATTCTTTCATTTAAATGTTCTCTCTCTCTTTTCTCTCAAGTTCCGCACCCCCCACCGATTCATCCTGTCCGGCTCGCCCATGCAGAACAATTTAAAGGAGCTCTGGTCTCTCTTTGATTTCGTCTTTCCTGGGAAATTGGGCACTTTACCCGTCTTCATGGAGCAGTTCTCTGTGCCCATCACCATGGGAGGATACAGCAATGCCTCACCTGTCCAGGTACACATAGGCCTGACTCCCAGCATTTTGTGAGCAGATGGGTTTCATGACGTAATGTAATTCCAAAGACCAGAAATTGTATTATAAGTAAAATAAAATTATTAGATGGTGTACACGGCAGTGGTGATAGCTCTACACGTATTTCTAGTTTTAGTTGCTCTTGTGCATAAGCACATTTGTGTGAGAGACAGACAGAGAAGCAAGAGTGGAGAACTAAATTGTATCCCGTTGTCATTAGTGTCCACTCGTTAATAACCCACTGACTGAATGGATTTAATTATTTAAGATGGCTATCGATGCTTCTTCCGCCGTCGATAATAAAAACCTTTACTAATTATTAATGTTATTAAATGGTCAGAGAAAGCTACGCTCGGCTACTCGTCCTCGTCTCGAAATTCTCAGAGCGCGTGGGTTGTGTGCGGTACGTGTGTGCGGGTAAGAGTACATGTGTATAAAAGTACATAAAAACATATGGGGCAGGTGGGGCCATGTCTACATGTGGATGTGGGATCCATTACTGAAGCTCGCCTTTACACCCCCATGTGAACCCTCAACATCATCTGCCGCCTTCTCTCACTTCGCCTCCACTCCGGCCAAAATCCTCGCCGTATTATTGCCCCCTCCCGCTGTGACGGGCGGTCTTTTTGATCCCTCTGCGTACCCCCTGTCAGTTAATGTGTAAAAAGCTAACTGGCCTTTAGCATAAGGTGAAGAAAGCCACTTTAGTGATGTGGGGGAGGGTCTCCAGTTGTGTCCCCCGAGACAGACAGCACTCTGCTCAGTGGTCAATAGCTCGGCAAGCTCAGAGGAGGTGATGGGCGGGGCTAGGGGGGGGGTTGGGATGACAATCCTGCCTCCAGGAAACAACCGTGCTGACAGGTGTTACTGCTCTTTCTTAGCTGCCTGTCTGTCTGGTCAGTCTTTAATGAGCCGGGTCAATTGTTTGCCTTCAGGTCCAGACGGCGTTCAAGTGTGCATGCGTGCTGAGAGACACCATCAATCCTTACCTCCTTCGAAGAATGAAGGCTGACGTCAAGGACAACCTTGCCTTACCTGACAAAAACGAGCAGGTATTTCACATCCCACAAAACGATCTTATTGTTATTTTAATACACTTGATGATTGAAAAAGTAAAGTTGAGGAACCTACCAAACCTGGTGAGCTTAAGTATAGAACTTTCTCTATTTGCTAGTAGTTGGTCATTCTCAGGGAACACACGTGCAACGTTTTATTAATTATTCCATGACTTTGCATGGCCTTTCCAGGTGAAGCCAGCTAATAAAGTCCTGCTAAAGTAAAAGGAGCAAGTATTCATTATGGTGGCCCAGTCTCTGGTCTGTCCTTGAGTCTGATGCTGCTTGACTCCTCAGTTCGCTTCAGCTCATTAAGTCCGTCCCCAGGGACGCCGATGGCTTCAAAACACGATTGTACCCCTGTAATTTCTCCCCTCGCATGTGCCACTTCAGCAAGGTGCTTTAAAGAGGATGTTCACCACTCATTACACTCGCTCACAACTTCTCCCCTCGATCTCCGTAGGTTTTATTTTGCAGGTTAACGCAGGAGCAGCGGCAGGTTTATCAGAGCTTCTTAGACTCCAAAGAGGTCTACCAGATACTCAACGGGGACATGCAGGTGAACAGAGTAACGCAACGGACTTTATGCGTCGGCTCTATTTGATGCACGTTGCATTAAAAAGACAAGGGGGCGCACTTGCGGTCGGCGAAATGACTTCCAGGAACACAACAAGCCTTATTCATTATTTAACCCGCTCAACTAATGAATTTAGTTCATCACTTAAAGCCATATCCGTGATATTTTTATTTTTTTTTTTAAGGTTAGAGACTCGGGATGAAATGATTCTTTTTGTAAACATACATTTTGGTCAGCTCCATAACAAGCTTACTTTAGTCGTCTTTAAAGATGTGGAGGTTGTGCAGATGCTGTTCTCACATTAGCTGGACCCTTGAGAGAATCTCAACCCATTTATCACCACTAACCAAATGGACGTGGTTGGAGAGCCGAGGGTGACCACAGCAGATTGCACGCACACACATATTCAGTGGTCATTCCCGAGTCCATTAACCACTATTACTAATGCAGTGACCGCTGTGCCTTCATCAAAAAACATGGCCCTAATTGTCCGTAAATAAGTTATGCAACTCATCCCTCTATGCGTTATCTGTTTAAAGGAACAGCGCCGTGAAGATGACGACAATGTTTACACCAATCTTTCATGATTTAACATCTTTCACAAGATTCAATGAGCTTTCAACGGTGCCAATGAAAGAGATAAACAAAATAATCCAAGTGCTTAAAAAATAAGATAAATATAAATTCTTAAATCTAATTTCTCGTAGGTCGTCCCTCTAATAGACACCAAGCTCCAATTAGTTGCTAGTCCGCTTAAGACGGATAAATGCCTTCCTGTTTCCATCCAGAAAAAATATAATATATAATAACTAATAAGTGTAATTACCTCAGATCATTGTGGTCTTGCTTATTCACAAGTTGATATTAAATAGTTTTATCCTCAGCCCATTAGCCCTCTCTTGCTAACGGAACAGAAGCATCAAAACACGTAAATGATCTCAGATGAATTAAGATGGCGATACACGTGTGTGTGTGTCCATGTTTTATGTTCCAGAATGGACAACAGCATAATAGAACATTGTTGGTTCTCTTCAGGTTTTCTCAGGCTTGATAGCACTGCGTAAGCTGTGCAACCACCCGGACCTTTTCTCTGGCGGCCCGCGGTTGCTGAGGGGGATCCCTGAGGAGGCGCTGACAGAAGAGGAGCACTTCGGCTATTGGAAGCGCTCAGGCAAACTGATCGTGGTGGACTCTCTGTTGCGTTTGTGGTTTAAGCAGGGTCACAGAGTCCTGCTCTTCTCGCAGTCGCGGCAGGTGATCACCTTTTTTTATTTATTTTTTATTTATTTAAAACAAGTGTATACAATTTGACACCATTTGTCTCCTTGGGCAATGAATGTGGTTGTAGAATTTATGAGAGTGCGAATGAGAGGAAGAATGTGAGGCATCTGTTGTCATAGTCGATACCAATGAGATTAGACCTCAGACGGAACCTGAGAACCTCCCTGTCGGTATCTGTGTCCATGTAATATTAATCTGCTTTAATCCTTTTAGGCATAATCCACCCCACCCCCTTCTCCTCCCTCCTATCTTTCACACGCTCAACTCACTCGCTCTTCTCGTGCAGATGTTGGACATCTTGGAAGTGTTTGTGACACAGAACCACTACACGTACCTGAAAATGGACGGCACGACCACCATAGCTTCCAGACAGCCGCTTATCGCCCGCTTCAACGAGGTACGCATTAGTCATCCCTAATGGCTCCCAGTGTTTCCTATGAAAATCCCCTCCTGAGGGACAAAAATGCTTCCGAGGATCCGTGCTCACCCTGAGGTGGAGACACTAATTGATGGCAAGCTGTTGTTCATCTGGATGCTCTTTACTGCTCAACTCCACATACGTGAATACATTTGTTGCGCAAACTGTTTTATAGCCATTTGTCCTCTGTCAAATTGCTTCACTATTAGTGGCCAATGAGTGTCAAGTTGGTTGCTATTTTGAAAGAAGAAATCTGAAATGTGTATATTACATTTAACATGATTTTTATTTTTACTTTGTCTTCCCAGGACGAATCTATATTTGTCTTCTTGTTGACAACTAGAGTGGGAGGTCTGGGAGTCAATTTGACTGGAGCCAATAGAGTCATCATCTATGACCCAGACTGGAACCCGAGTACTGACACTCAGGTTTGTCACTGTCTCAGTGTAAATACAAACATAGTAGAACTTTATAGGTGAATGGTCATTACCTCAATCCACCTCTGAAGTTATGAAATTTAAATTCAATGTCCTCCCAACATTGGATTAAATTTTCACTCTTTGCCAATTCTTTGGCTCTTTTTTTTGGAGATACTTATTTCAAAATAATAATTTGAGAATACATTAAAAGTGGAAAAATATACACTCTTAAGTTACGAAATTGTTCGTTTATTATTTTACTATCTCTTGACAAAACTTTGAACTATTAAAGCCACAAAAAATAGAAAAATGATCCAGTTAAGTCAATCAAATCGACTAAGTGTGCATGTTTGTGCCCTCCACAACAGGCGAGGGAGCGGGCCTGGAGAATCGGTCAAAAGCAGCAGGTAACTGTCTACAGGCTCCTCACTGCAGGCACCATTGAAGAAAAAATATACCACAGGTTAGACACTGCCATCGTTATCGAGATGACTTAGTTGTAGTTTTGGATTTGTGCAATCGAACACACTCAAATCTAACATTTCTCTGTGTGTACCATTCAGACAGATTTTCAAACAGTTTCTGACCAACCGTGTCCTGAAGGACCCCAAACAACGCCGTTTCTTCAAGTCTAATGACATCTTTGAACTTTTCACATTAGCTGACCCTGATGAAAAGCAGGGCACAGAGACCAGTGCAATATTTGCCGGTATGCATCATTTTGCGGTAAGCCACCTAAGGGACACACTTCCTCAACACATTTTCTCCCCTGCATTTCTTTCAGGTACCGGCTCCGATGTCAAGGCACCTAAAAAAATGGAAAGAATGCACCATAGTAAACGCTCCAAATCCCAGCAGATTGAAATAAATCCAAATAATAGACATTCCTTATTAAACAGTTCTGAATCTGCCTGTCAGGGATTATCTCAGGGTCCAATAAATGGTACAGTGGGTGCTCAAAACAAGCCAAATGGCATGGATGCAGATCCGCATTTATCATGTGGCAAACTAAAGAACGGCACGGGCCTGAAGCGCAGGGAGAAGAGGAAACACTGCGACTCCAGCAAAATGGAAAGGCATAAAAGTAAGAAGCATAAACGTGAAAAAGACGCTCGCTTCGAGGGCCAACGCATCTCGCACTTAGTGAAGAAGAGAGAGTACAAGAGGACGGACGCTGAAGATCAGAAAAAATCTGACGATTACGTCTTGTCGAAGCTCTTCAAAAAATCCGGTACAAACTTTATTGGACAAGTCTCTGCCTTTTTCGTGCAAAGGTTTATTAGGGTTTTGTCGTCTCAGGAATCCACAGCGTGATGCAGCACGACGCCATCATCGAGTCCTCAAATCCAGACTACGTCCTGGTGGAGGCCGAAGCCGACAAAGTGGCCAAAGATGCCCTTAAGGCCCTCAAAGTGTCTCGCCAGCATTGTAGGCTGGCCCTCAGTCGAAACCCCCCGCCGCCCGCTCGGTACGGACCCTCAATGGGGCATTATGGCATCCACACGTTTGCTCTTTACGACCTACTCAGCTCACTTTGCTTTCCCGCCTTTGCTCTGCAGGAAACGCTTCGGACAAAAGAAGAATTCTCTCCTGGTCGGACCATCTGTGCCCACGCTCCCCAATTTGAACAAATGCAAGGTAACTGCAGTGTTTTTAATAGGGTCATATTTTGGGTCCAGATTATTGTACCTCTAGGCCGGCATTGAATCTTAAGACCTACGTAAGACCTGTTTTGAAGGGTGATGTCAGATGTGTTTAAACTAAATTGTCAAATTCAATCATTTCCACCTTAGTAGGGGTTTATTGTATTTTACAATGTCAATGTGCGTGTTTCTCTGTTAGGATGCTGCTATCGTAACAAAGACAAACTTAAAGAAGCCAGATGCAGGGGCTCATTTCAGCGGGGAGGTAGCCGAAATTGACTCTAGCGCAACCCCTCTGTCCTCGTCCTCCCTCCTGGCCCGCATGAGAGACCGCAACCACCTCAGCCTTCCCTCCAGCAGACAAAGAGAAGAAGAAGATGATGCTGAAGAGGACGGTGCCGGCACCTCACAGTCCGCTCCGAGCACAGAGCACGACGAGCTGCTGACGGACCTGCGCAACTTTGTGGCCTTCCAGGGACAAGTGGACGGGCAGGCCAGTACACAGGAAGTGCTGGAGTACTTCAAACCCAGACTGAGCGTCAAGCAGGCGCCCGTCTTCCGAGAACTGCTCAGGAGCATCTGCGACTTCCAGCGGAGGTCTGGACAAGAGGGCCTGTGGAGGCTCAAGGAGAACTTTCGCTGAAAGTCCAGACAACCGCAACCTCCTCAGATATTTCCGTACTGTGGAACTTCTAAAGGGGAACATAGTGTACTTTTGTCTTGTCTTTTCTTAACTCTGTCATACCTCAACGTCATCCACTTGTTTATCACAGACTTTTTCTATGGAATTTGGAATGCAACAAACAAGTAAGACATAATCTCAGACAATTGTTTTTGACTCCGGTGCTTGTTTGTGGTAATTCTTTCATTTATTTATCTGCTGGTTTCTACTTGAATTTATACTTTTGATACAGTCTGTTTACTCATGTGCACTGCAGTCATTACCTCAGATTATCTGAATATTGGTGAAAATATGCTATTCGAGTCAAGTGTCAAAAGTTTGTAAAAAAATGGAATGTGCAATAATAAAACTTTTAAATAAGATGTCTTAATTGCTCATGGTTTGCATATATACGCCCTAAATATTTTTTCCAATATAGTTACTGCAATTTTCCACATTGGATTGCTGGGTTTGAAATTTACTTTTAATGTTATTATTTTTAAATAAACATTTATGTTTAAAACATGTTCTTGTGTTTTATTCCTTGTTTTTTATAATCGCCAATTAAAACATAAAAATCAGACATTTGGTTAACTGCTTTATTTGACAATGTGTATGTATATCTACTGCAATTTCACATTAGATTGCTGGTTTGAAATTTACTTTTATTATTATTTTAATAAACATTAAAAACCTGTTAAAACTTGTCTGGTGTTTTATTCCTTGTTTTTATTTTTTTGGGCATGAAAACAAAAATTTGACATTTGGTTACACTGCTTTATATGACGATATGTATGTGTTTTTACGTTGTGTAATATGTGTTGGTGTCCCCCAAAATAAAAGAGCAAGTAGTCAAATACCACATTCTTGCACGTACAAAAAATGCATAAAGTTATTAGGTACACCTTGAAAATGGTGGTGTACCTAAAGGAGTGTCCGGTGTGACGTCACAGATCAAACAGCCAATCAGAAAGTGGGGTGCGTGAGGGCGGGTGTGGCACTTTTCACTTTCAGTAAGCTTTGGACATGATTTTTTCCCTAATGAACTGGCCTGTTTTTAGGTACGCTTGAAAATGGCGGTGTACCTAATGGAGTGTCCAAGTGACGTCACGGATCAAACAGCCAATCAGAAAGTGGGGGTGAGGCACTTTTCACTTAAACCAGGGGTGCCGACCTCCAGTCCTCGAAGGGCTGCGTTCCAACATGTTTTCCAAGTGGCCCTCGTTAAGCGCACCTGCGTGAAAAGTTTTAGCTCCTTTCACGTTCTGCAGTAGCTAAAACTTTTCACGCAGGTGCACTTAACGAGGGAATCACACAGACACTCCATTAGGTACACCGCCATTTTCAAGTGTACCCAATAACAGGCCACTTTATTAGGGAAATATCATGGTCAAAGGTCACAGGTGTCAAACTCTAGTCCTCGGGGCCGCGTTCCAATATGTTTTCCAAGTTACCCTCGTTAAACACACCTGCGTGAAAAGTTTTAGCTCCTTTCACGTTCTGCAGGAGCTAAAACTTTTCACGCAGGTGCACTTAACGAGGGAATCACACGGACACTCCATTAGGTACACCGCCATTTTCAAGTGTACCTAATAACAGGCCACTTTATTAGGGAAATATCATGGTCAAAGGTCACAGGTGTCAAGCTCTAGTCCTCGGGGCCGCGTTCCAATATGTTTTCCAAGTTACCCTCGTTATGTGCAGCTGCGTGAAAAGTTTTAGCTCCTTTCACGTTCTGCAGGAGCTAAAACTTTTCACGCAGGTGCACTTAACGAGGGAATCACACGGACACTCCATTAGGTACACCGCCATTTTCAAGTGTACCTAATAACAGGCCACTTTATTAGGGAAATATCATGGTCAAAGGTCACAGGTGTCAAGCTCTAGTCCTCGGGGCCGCGTTCCAATATGTTTTCCAAGTTACCCTCGTTAAACACACCTGCGTGAAAAGTTTTAGCTCCTTTCACGTTCTGCAGGAGCTAAAACTTTTCACGCAGCTGCACTTAACGAGGGAATCACACGGACACTCCATTAGGTACACCGCCATTTTCAAGTGTACCTAATAACAGGCCACTTTATTAGGGAAATATCATGGTCAAAGGTCACAGGTGTCAAGCTCTAGTCCTCGGGGCCGCGTTCCAATATGTTTTCCAAGTTACCCTCGTTAAACACACCTGCGTGAAAAGTTTTAGCTCCTTTCACGTTCTGCAGGAGCTAAAACTTTTCACGCAGCTGCACTTAACGAGGGAATCACACGGACACTCCATTAGGTACACCGCCATTTTCAAGTGTACCTAATAACAGGCCACTTTATTAGGGAAATATCATGGTCAAAGGTCACAGGTGTCAAGCTCTAGTCCTCGGGGCCGCGTTCCAATATGTTTTCCAAGTTACCCTCGTTAAACACACCTGCGTGAAAAGTTTTAGCTCCTTTCACGTTCTGCAGGAGCTAAAACTTTTCACGCAGCTGCACTTAACGAGGGAATCACACGGACACTCCATTAGGTACACCGCCATTTTCAAGTGTACCTAATAACAGGCCACTTTATTAGGGAAATATCATGGTCAAAGGTCACAGGTGTCAAGCTCTAGTCCTCGGGGCCGCGTTCCAATATGTTTTCCAAGTTACCCTCGTTAAGTGCAGCTGCGTGAAAAGTTTTAGCTCCTTTCACGTTCTGCAGGAGCTAAAACTTTTCACGCAGGTGCACTTAACGAGGGAATCACACGGACACTCCATTAGGTACACCGCCATTTTCAAGTGTACCTAATAACAGGCCACTTTATTAGGGAAATATCATGGTCAAAGGTCACAGGTGTCAAGCTCTAGTCCTCGGGGCCGCGTTCCAATATGTTTCCAATATGTCCATTGGTTTGCTCCGCCAACTTGGGGGCGGGGCCACTTTATGTATTTACACATAAAAACTTCCATTTGTTTGCATACGCATACAAAGCAAGGTTCCAATTCTAAAAGCACATCTAGGTATATGCTCTCACCTGGACTCGAACCAGGTTCTTACCGAGCGAGAGCCCGTGTCACTAACTAGTCGGCTATTTCGACCTGGAAGTCCATAGCCGTCTGCCTTCTTTTGTACTAGTGATGTGCATTCCAGTTTTTAAGAACTGAATCTTTAGAATCGGTTCACACAAAAGACTTGTTCAAAAGAATTGTTCACCGAATCGTTCGCTCCACTTTCTTAATTATTCATTTATTTATTTTAGTTGATGGTGTTATTATACCGAATGTGTTTGTGTTTGAATAAAAGGTTGAAAAAAAAATCCGGTATGCCGACATTTGTTATTTTGGGGGCCTTGCGCTAACTGACCTGTGCTTTGGCGATCCTGTTTACAATGCGCTCGGTATTTAATGTTGGACAATTTCCCACGGCACAGCTGAACATCTCTCACGCACACTGGTTGGGAAACACTGCTGACTAACGTGTCTAACGGCTCCATAGTACCAAAACAAAACAAGTTCTTGAGTTGTGAAGAGCCAGTAATGAAAGTCTACAGTGCATATGCGCCAGCAACCTATATTGTTTTTCATTTTTGTGCACAGCAGGAGGTACAGCCAATATATCACACTTTTTAATTAGAACTTATGAAGAAAGACAGACGTTAAGCATTTGAAGTTTCCGTTTGAATACTTGTTTATGTTTTGTATGCAGTGAAATATTTTTTTTTTAAAAAGAGCGCGAGTGGGATGAGCTCCACATTCACTTGAGGCCTCCTCAGGTCTTCCCGAGCAAATATTGGGCTAAAGTTATTTGATTTCAATTTTCTGCACGCACCTCGCCATGCAGGTCATAATAACAACTTTATTTTCAGCGGTGCATAAATTAATTACGCGCATTTAATAACTAAAATATCATTATATTCCCCCTTTAATAACATAAACGCCGCACGCCGGGGAAAGCCTTAATAGCGCGGGGCCGTGTAACTGGCCATTATCCGCCTGTAATGATATTACAGAACCAATTACGCGCCATTAGAAGGGATTTGGTGCACTTTATGTGCTTTGCGTTCCTCTTGGAAATTTCTGCAGCCTCATTTTGCGCGCTCCTCGCAAAAGGCGCGCGGGCGTCGTCCCGCATGTGCTTTAAAACTAATTGAAAGGCTCCCGCAGCACGTCATTCATCTCGGCCCGCCTAATAAATCGCGGGACCCCTTGCTGTGAACAAAATCAAAAATTTGGCCTTGCGAGTGTTGCGGAAGCGCAAGCCCTAGTAAAGTGGACCCTTAACACACCCCCGATGTGCAATTAACACCCCAAAAAAACTCGCTGCTTTTTTCTTTTTTAATATATGAAAGAAATCAAAATAAGTTCCGTTGGCATGTGCGCGTGTTTATGGTTTGGGAATAAGCGTGTTCTGCACTTTGGCTCTGGTGCGCACACACACACGCACGCACACACAAGGAGCGGCGAGCGAGACAAACATAATCCGATTAGGAGCAATTAGCCGTGAGATTGTGCGACACCATCTGAAAGCCTTTTAGGGGTCTGCTACCCTCGGCCCGTGGGCCATAGGCGGCCCGCCAAGCAAGTCGAAAAGAAAAAAAACTATGACTAAAACACACAAATGCTCATCATTTATAATAACAATTTGTTTTTATTATCTCTCATCATTTTAGTACGCCCCCGGGAATTTTCAACGTCCCGAAAAATTTGACATCTGGACACTCCCAGAAGTGTGTGTGTGTGTTTGTGTTCATTAGTGGGTGTGCGCGTGTGTGTCAGAGAACGAGACAGAGGCGGGGGGGACAAGTGGACCCTCCCAGTCAGAGTCAAAGCTTTCTTCCCTCCAGAGCATCTCCCCTTCTTTTACGCACATACACACACCGCACAGCAGTTTTGAGAGGATGCTCCTGCAGTGCACTTGGCAACTTTGACGTCTATGCTTTGTGTGTTGCGAGCGCAGGGAGGATTTTTGCTCGCCTGATTGTCAAGTGAAACTCTTGGCAGGATGTTTTACTTCCACTGTCCTCCGCAACTCGATGCTGAGTGCTGTCGGTCGAATACATGTAAGAACTTGTGCATGCTTTTTTAAAAATCATTTCTATGTCTGTCTCTGAGTAGATGTTTAGTGCTCTGATGTGACTTTATGTGCATTTGACTGTTTTTGCATGGTTTGTTCTCGAGGTAGACAATGAATGAGGACTTTACACTTAAATGTTGGTGCTTGGGCCCCCTGGGGGCAGCTTTCTTCATGGGGCGGGGGTTCTTTCACAGGGACAGATGTTGGTTGGCTGTCGTAAAAGTCATCCCTGGCTCCCAAACAAATTCAAAAGCCAAAGTCAAGATTGTATTATTTAATTGTTTATTTTTCACTTGGATTTCTTTACCAAAAGAAAAATAGACAAGGAACCTCGCGTGGTATTTATGTTTTAATGTACAAAATTAAAAACAAAGTATGTAATTTACAAAGTGAATAAATGTCAAATGTACTTTTCAGTGAATTCGAGCACTTTTTCCAACCACGCCCCAGCTGACTTTGACGATGGGTTCCTGCGTAGGAAACAACGAAGGAATAGGACCACGTTCACTTTGCAACAGGTAGGCTACATTATTATTACACATTTTGAACAGTGTATAGTCATCTGATTTAGAAGAACCCACAAAAACGTCTTAAAATGTATACAAATATATTATTTTTTCAACATGAAATTCCAAACTTGCTGTTTATTTTGATATAAAGTAGTTTATTTCATTATTTTTTTATTTATTTTTATTTTATTGAAATACGTTTTTGCTTTACTTTTGTTTGTTTGATTCACCTTGTTGATGGTGTGTGTGTTGTGTTTTCACAATTGTTTACATTGTCAAATTATCACTAACCTGCTCGTTTGTGGTGCAGAGCTTAAAAATGAAAATCCTGGAAAAAAATATATAACAATAATATATATAATATATATATACACACACTATATATATATATAATTAATGATATATATATATATATATATCATTAATTATTCCAAACTTGCCAGAAAGTTGTTTTTTACGTGTAAAGTCAACTCGGCGCACCTGTAACTGGAAGTAAAATTCTTCATTATCTTATAAAGAAGTTTCACATAAACTTTCAAATGACTTTATATGACTATTATGTATTTATATTATATGTATTATATCATCATTCATTGACACATACGCACTGCAACGTCCTCATTCATTTATGGTGTGTGTGTGTGTGTGTGTGTGTGTGTGTGTGTGTGTGTGTATGTGTGTGTGTGTGTGTGTGTGTGTGTGTGTGTGTGTGCGCGTGTGAGTGTGTTTGTAGAGTACATCCATTTTTATTATGTATAATATCAAAACCTTGTTAAATATTGATTACATCTTTTTTAATCCATAAGTATAAATTCAAAATATTATTCAAAATAATATGAAAATAATATGTACCATATTTTCATGAATTTTTTTTGCATTGACTTATCCTTAGTAATTTTTTATTTAAAAAAGTATTTAATTAATTTACTGTTTGTGTATTCAATTTTAGCTGGAAGCTTTGGAGGCGGTCTTTGCACAGACTCACTACCCAGATGTGTTCACGCGTGAGGAGCTGGCCATGAAGATCAACTTGACCGAGGCCAGGGTGCAGGTGGGTCTCGGCCTCCATTGCATAATTAGCCACAATAATTAATGCAATAAGGGTCCTAACATTTTTTCATCATACATAATGAGCAGCCTTAATGTCACTCTGTAATTTGTCAATTACAAAAGGCAAACATCATCACGTCATAATGATCATGTTACGTCACTTCCTGCTTTTTGCACGTAATTATGAGGAACATAATGGTTGGGGTCATCCCATATAGCTTCAGGACCGATAATGGAATCCAGCATTGTAAATCAGGAAGCGTCAACAAATTATTCCCCCTAATCCGATTATCACATTGCTATTATTCAATCTGTGCGAGCAGGGATATTAAAGTTGCATTATTATTAGAAAATAAATGTCATTTCTGTTGCAGTGTTGTCCCCCATCTCTCCTTCCATCCTCCCTCCCATTTTTTTGTAGAGTGTCAATGGGCCTCCCCCGCATTAAGAGCACCCTGCAAATGGAGATGAATGGAGCAATTATAGGCCATTGAGAGAGTGGGGGGGTGGTTGGCGTTGGGGGGGCTTGACTTGTAGCAGGAAGGTGCAGGGGTGAGATAAGTCCGTCGGCTGCATTGTTGTCTGCATGTTTGCTCGGCCTTGTTGACATGACACAATGGAGAGGTAACCTCCATTCATTGGCACGGCATGATTAATGCTCGCTCAAATGTGCTCCTAATCGAATGTGATGTTGTCAAACAATCCCTAAATGGGCAAATAAACGACTTCATGGCCGCCTCTCTCGGGCTGCACAACTGTCAGCGGGAAGTCATTAAAATATGATAATGAAAAATGGCTCAATTAAATGTTCTTATAGGCTCTGACCTTCATTGGATTAAGACGCTGCCATGACTTGTTCTCACACATGCTTGCTACAACTTTTGCACCTTGACTGTACATGCTACAACTTGACATATATGATGTATGTGACACACTATACTCATACAGCTACTACAAAAAAAAGACATATTTGACATAACATAGACAGTACTACATAAAACGAGTCTCTCATGTCTCGTTGGTTATTGTCAAGATTAGCATGTATGTCCACTCTGTCGTAGTGAAATATCTTTTAATTAAAAAACAAAAGAACTTCAGAAATTTGAAATGCATTTGTCAAACACTACAAAATCAGTTTGCTAACTCTATGTTGCAAGGCGAAGGTCCACTATGTGCTCATCAGATGCTAATTATTCGCCAGAAATGTCATTGTTACATAATATTTATTATATTTAACAGACACTAAATTGCTTAAATTTGACACACATGAACAATGGATTAAATAACTTTTATTTGATTTACTCACATACTACACTAAATTATGTTATACTCTATAATGCATATTATTCGCAGTATAGTATTTGACATACTCACGTTCTAAACTATATCAATCATATTTGGCATATAGACATAGTACACAACATTACGTACTTGTGACAGACTACTACCTACTCACATGCTATATTTATAGTGTACTTTAATTCAGAACCTCCTAAGCATATATTGTACGCACTGCGTTTTCTAGTAGTATTCATGGTTAGATGATGATTGAATAATTAATCAATGGTTTTAGTATTTATTTATTATTTTTTTATTGGTGTGTTCCTGTGGTCTAATGTCTAACAAACCATAGGTTCACCAACCCTGTGGACATGTGCACCGTACAGTCGTTGAAATGTTTGCATGATCATTTTTTTCTGATTTGCGTCACTGCAGGTTTGGTTTCAAAACCGCCGGGCCAAGTGGAGGAAAACGGAACGAGGCAGCGCGGATTCGGAAGGAGGCAAAGAGCAGCTGAGCGAGGCCGCTCCTCCAGCGCGCGGCATCAATTCTCACTCGCCGGTGGAGCCGAGCCGGAAACATAAAGAACCGCTGGATATGCAGCAGAGGTGGGATCAAAACACGATACCAAAAGCTTATTGTTACATTTAAGCACAAAACAATAGCATTTTTGTTTAATAATCATACTTTCTATAATGGTGACTGAGTTGGTCTGTACTGAGTAAGTCAGGTACCAAAGGCCACTGCAACTAGAAAAACAATGCTTGAAGGATGAATTTAAACTAACATTTCACATTAATAATGAGGTTGAGAAATGACTAAATACCACTTTTTTTTAAAAATAAACTAATTCAATATGTTGTATATGTTATCTGGAGCTTCAAGCGTCTTTGTTTTGCTCAGTATGAACAGGCCGGTGGGTCCCGGTGGTCCCTTCTTCCCATCGTGTCTACCAGGGACCCTCCTCAACTCTGCCACTTATGCTCAGGCCCTCTCTCAGGTGGCCACTTTGAAAGGTGATCCTCATCTCTACACGGAGAATGATAATTCTTATCGTCACCATTTTACAATGTTGAATGTGTTGCTTTTCAGGTAACGCTTTGTGTTCCTGCTGTGTCTCGGACCCTATGGGCTTGTCCTTCCTGCCTCCCTATGGTTGCCAAGGCAACCGCACAGCCAGCGTAGCCGCCCTCCGCATGAAGGCCCGCGAGCACTCTGAGGCCGTGCTGCAGTCGGCCAACCTGCTCGGTGGCGCCGCCACCTCGTCTGGGCCAGGCATGGTGAGGCCCCCCGCGGGCGTTCCTACCCAGGCGGAAGCGGGAGGGACGAGAGGCGGGGATGCCTCCAGCCCTCACCTGACCTCTAAGGTGCTTAGGGGCGGCCCTGAGAAGCAACCTCACTGCTCCAAAGACGGTGCGGAGAAGAAGTGAGCATGTGGACGCTTGTGTGACACTGAGGGCTCGTCGAAGCACAACAATGGAGTGAGCACGAGATTTATTTTATTTATTTGACTGTTTTGAATTGTTAATACAGTTTATGGGGGACTTGTTGACCTCCCAAAAGCACACATTTGGATCTGTTTTTCTGCACTCTTTGATGGACAAATGTAGTTAAATCCAATATGATTCATACACTGGACACTTTTCAAGTTGAAATGTTAGTGCTGTAAATTATATGAAAAGCAGTAAAAGTTTGTTACATTGATTATTTTTATTTCTTCAGTCATTTTTACATTTTGACGTGTCCAAAATTATTCAGACCCTTTTAAGAATCATACTTACACCCCCATTGTTTTTTTCTCCATTGTCATTACTAGCACAATTGGTTATTTCGATAATATAATTATTAATTAATTATTAATATAATTATTTAGAATACTTACTTATTGTATAAATTATTTTTAAATTATTGACAAACTTCATTTTGGACTAGACTTTAAACAATAAAACAAAACAAAAACGTCCTACAGCCTTTTAACATTTGTTATTGTTATCATTTCCAGGGAACAAATACATCACGAATATCTAAATGAACAAAATGCACGCATGTATGAATCATTTGGAGTTTAACTGTGCAGTAGATATAAAAAAAAATCTACACACCCCTCCCTGTTCAAATGCAATTTTGTTTTGTGATATAAAAGAACAGACAGGATTAATAATTTTAGAACCTTTTCCACCATTAATATGCATGACATGTACCCTATACAACTCAATTGTTTTTTTTTCAAGAGGAAAAAATTAACTGGGAAGATGTGCTTGCATAAGTGTGCACACCCTGTTCTAACTGGGGATGTGCTTGTGTTCAGAATTAACAATCATATTCAAAGTCATTTGAACAGGGGTGTGTAGACTTTTTGTATCAGCCCTGTGTGTTACTCCCAGTAATACCTAATGGATAATGTGAATATGTCACTTCGGTGGGCTATGCTTACTTATTGTGAATGTTGATGCATGTAAAGAGTAACCTAATGGCAGTGCTCTGCTGCATTTTTTTCTGTGTTTCCACAAATCAATCATCGTTGATCTTGAAGTGAAAGTGCACTTTAACCTAATAATATAAAATCAGCCATCATCAGTGGAAGTGTTCCAGTCGAGGGGAGTTTCTCTTTTGTTAGCACGATTACCGACAGACAGACAGCGAACACAGCGCCACTGCTGTTGTGACATGTTCTTTAAAACAATTAAACATGTAGTCGCTCATGTTGCTCTCGCTGCAGCCATCTGTTCTTATCCATTATTTAGCAGCTCCTCTTTAAAGCCAGGAGAGCATCGCACTGATGTTTATCATTCATTTACTTTGAGGAATCTTCTTCTTGCCTCTTAATAAAGCCTATTAAATGTGATCATCCCGGTGTATTTGTGGTCCATTTGAAGAAGATGACGTCTCATCACAGCCAGTGTATACTGTATTAATTAATATTATTATTTGATCACTTCCTCCCTCCAATGATGCAACATCAGCTGACAACACAACCCATCTTGGAGCATTTTCAGGAAATGACTTTTGATAAGTCAATAACACAATTAAGTCAACTGCACACACATTATCATGAATAATTGATGACAAATTATGTATTACCGTGAAGTAGAGCTTCAATAATTGATGAAGTGACACCCTGCTGAGACAAGAAGAGAGATCATGTCAGAAGTATAGTCACATTGTAGACCATTTTATGTGCATATTTTATATGCATATACTAATAAAGCCCGTCATTCGATTGTCTGTAATTGCTTTTCTTTAAAACAAGAATATTCAACTATAAGAAATATTCTAAGCTTTACTATAAATGTCTTTTTTTTTTTTTTTTTTACTGCAAAAAGCCAAACAATACATGCTCATTTAATTTACGAAAAAAATCATTTCTATACATGGTCTTTTTTTTTCAGAAAAATCCTTAATATACATGGTCAATAAGAAACAACGAGAAAATGCCAATATTTTATATACATATATATATATACACATATGTATGATAGCTACACATAAGTATGCCAATTATATCAACCAAAGCATGCATGAAGTGTCAAGGAGAGTGGCATGGCAGCTAATATCCTGACACAAATGAAGAGAAAAAAAACAAGCACCAATCTGTGCATTACAATAAAATCCAGTTTTCACAAAAGATGTGCAAAAACACATTACGGCTTCCCAAAATTGAATACAGTTGTAGAATTGAATGATTACAAGCCAAAACAAAGCACGCTGTAGTTCTAATGACTCCGATCATCATTAAGTTCTGCGCATAATTCCCGGCTTTAATATTTCATAAACAAGTCAAGTTGGTGTTGACATTCAGCGGCAGCATGTGGCATCATTGATGATTGTACAATTCGTTGTGTGTTGCATTGTTATATCAAATTAGCTGGAGAGGAGCCAGAAAAGCAGACAAACATGGGGAGAATGTGGCTGATAGAAGCTCTTACATTGCTGTTAATGGCCTTCTTTTGTTGCAGTAATGAAATATTTTTGCAGACATGTGGTCAAATGTGTTCTGAAACCACACACACACACACACACACACACACACACACACACACACACACACACACACACACACACACACACACACACACACACACACACACACACACACACACACACACACACACACACACACACACACACACACACACATATACACACACTACCTGAACTGACACGAGTTCATAAAGTGACTCCCATTTGGGATCCCGCAAACAGCCGAACCCCCAACCCTAACCCTATTGCTTACCTTAACCACCTACCCTAACCCCATCCCTCACCCCAACCCTAACCCAAACCTAATCCCAAAATCCTAACCTTGATCCATAACCCCAACCCCCATCCTCAACCCCCAACCCTAACCCCCAACCCTAACCCTATTCCTAACCTTAACCACAACCCCTACTTCCAACCCTAACCCCAACCTGTCACCCCAACCCTAACCCCACACACTACCCCTAGCCTCTCTTCCTAATCCTAACCCCAACCACAAGGCCCAACACTGACCATAACCCTTCAATCAATTCAAATCAAATGTGCAGTTACACCTGGACTTACAAATAGTGAGTCTTTTATTGTAATTTTTCCACTAGAGGGAACTAGTGTGCAAGACTCTTCTTCCTCCAGCTCCCACAAAGCAAGTTAAAGAATATATGCAATATTATGGAATATATTAATTATGTCTTTATTATTACAATTATCTTTTCCCCAAGATATTACTGATATCATGTATTATAATAATGTATTATGATGATAACACCAAGAATATTATACTGTATATCAAAAGATAATACCATGAATACAATATGTCATTTAAATAAAACTGAAGCATATAGAATAATAGATACTGTATGTCCACTTGTTTCTCAAGTTTACATAGAGGTGAACTATAAATAAATAAATAAATAAGTTCTTTGTCAGTAAAACAGTTGCCTGAGTTTGTAAAACAATTGGCCAACAATGCCAGTGATCTCACAAAAAAAAATTCTGGGAAAAAAAAGATGGATGCCTTTCTGTGACTCATCTCAGTTTTTCTGCTGTGAGCTGCTGATGACATTCTGACATGCTAAGTACAGTGGCCTCTTCCTATTGCAAGCCCCTCAAAAGCAAGGTACTGTTTATCAACTGTTCGGTACCACCTTCCGTCATAAAAAAATATGGACAGTATGTTCAAGAAAACCAATTTAGCTCCTTATTAGAACACAGTAAATTGAGTAAGAAATACCCAAAATTTCAAATTAATTTGACCTACCAAGGTCATATTTTGAAAATCAATTATGGTGGTGTCTTAAGACTAAAAGCCCTAACAGTCACCATCCAAATACTTGAGGACTCCAGTCCATGTAGTAGTAAATGTGCAGAGTGCGGCCCGGGCAGCCCATGTGTGTGTGTCTATCACGCTGCCACGCACCCGCCAAGAATCCCAGGAAACAATCTGCTGCTGCAATCGCCTATTATAGCAGCAGGCTGTGGGAGGGCACAGACCCGCGGCCGCCCACCTTACTCCCTCATGGCCTTTTGGGCTCGAGGGGGGTGAGAGAAGCTGTAGTTGGGTAGATTAGCCCATGCTAAGGTCTACTGGAAAATGGACTGAGAATATCCCGGCTCTGTTGAGTTCTTTTGAGCAGCAGTTTGCCACTTGTTGACACTCAATGTAAGTGTGAAGCCATTTATGTTACGAAGTCACAAAATTAATCTTTTTAAATCCTATCTCTCCATTAATGTATCCACAGTAAATATTTCCCAGTGTGCCTAAAGCTCATTCCTGAGTGAGCTGTCCTCATTTAAAAATAGTTGCAAGGCTGTTTGTTTCATCTATGTGATACTCGACACCACAGGATCTCGTAGACCTGCACGCCAGCTCCGAGCCCCCTGATCTGTCCCCCCATGATGGAAACTCTCTCTGGGACGGCTCCTCTATTTCTGTTTGTGTCGTGGCTCGAGACTCGCTTCCTTACTTGAGGTCTCCAAGAGGACTTCATCGAGGACTTGGCTTAGGGGGTGAAGACAGTGCGGACAGAGAGGGGATAAGGTATTTTTTGGGAGGGGGGGTGGAGGGGGGAGTTTTGACTAACTGGAAGGCCCAAAATATGGAATATAAATCTGGAAGGTAAGATCACACTTGACATTTTTCTTTCAAAGTACCTTAATTGTGTCGATAAAGGATAGAAGGACAATTAAGAGATCTGAAAATCTTACATTATCTAAATTTTCGAATGCGAGTACTGTCAACAGATTGACTAGGATCTGACATAATTTACAAATACTAAAAAAAATATATATATATTATAGCTGGGAACAACATAGCTAACCCACAACTTGATTTTATTACCTTTTTTTTCAACAGCTACTGTAAACAACAGCTGCATTTAACTGTGCTTTCTTGTTGTGAATTAACAATATTGCGTGCCTATTTATTCTTTTTCACCTAAAATGATGCACATTTAAATTTTCTATGTGATGTAGGTGCACCATGGAAACAGAGCTGTAGAGCTTAGATGTGCTTTAAATACCTCTGGATGACTTCCAGGTAAGAAGATATTAATGAACCTGGTGATTCTTCCCAATTTGGCAGCTAAAATAAACACCCAAAGCATGCATATGATGCTAATGCTTCCTATCACATATGTGTAAATTTGAAAAGAGAACTCATAATTTGTGATTACTTTCCAAGAAAATCATGACAGCTCTGGCAGAGTTTGAATGTTATTTGACAATTTAAAATGACGTTTGATACAAATAGACAGCAGGTATAGAAGTGACGATAAACAATTCACTATGAACATTCTTGTGTTGAGTTAGTTGAGACAGATTATGTTGCTTAGCCAAAAATAATTCACTAATAGATTTCAATGTGGACTGCACATTCTGTTCACAACTGTTTTTAGCATGTCTTCCTCACTGTTCTGAAGTTGCAGTTTGAAAGCTGCTGATGCAAGACTAGTATTAATTGACAGCATTACATTAGTTAAGACTGTAAGAAAAATAATATGCTAATGTGTTATTGCAACCATTGAACCTCATAACTTTTTTCCATCAAAATATACCTCATATAAATCCTGTGTGTGTGTTTGCGTGGTTAGGGTCATTTAAGGGCAGACGGCTGGGCCAGACAATTGACTTTCCCAAAATAACTCACGTGAGCATGTCTTTTGTGCACATAGCAACGGTACAAATTTTCACAAACATGCTCGGCAAGGTCAGACTCATTGAGTGGAGGGATCTACAAGACTGCTTTAGGAATCCCATACTGTACAAAACAGGATTTGTAATCGAGTCAGAGCTATGCTTCATTGAGCCCCACAACACAAGGCACATTCCTGCTTGAACTGTTGATGCTATGATTTTTAAATGTTGTGTTTGGTTGATAGTCACTTAAGTGTGTGATTTATGACTTGGATCAGGTTGATCTGACATGTGCCTCATTGGCTCTGCCTGCCCATGAGTGTATCTTAACGGTGTCTTATTCTGAGGTTTACTTTAAGGGTCAGGATTAGCTTCAGTGTGGTTGTGTCTGTTCCTGGAAACATGTTCAGCTTTTAAATGTATTGACGTAGCCGAGATCTGAGAATAATGAAATGGTAATGCCACTTTCTTGTGTTTTCTAGGGAATTTGCTGCAAGGATTTATTCAGATGAAGGACAACTGAGATGCACAGCTCCTTAGCCGGGACCCTGAACTCAGGATGAAACATTTTATGAGTTGCTGAATGACCGTTTGAGTGAATGACTCAACTCACTATTGGCGAGCCTGCATCATGACATCAGTGGAGAAACGCCGCTCGAGCCGAAAGAATGGTGGACATCGAAAGCAAAGCGACGGAGGTTTCAGTGACACCTCAAGCGGTGGATCCTTTCTGGATGAGACCGACCGTGAAGTCCGTAGTCTCACCGATAAAGCCTTCAGGAGTCTCTGCATTGGAGAAGAGGCCGTTTATAATGACTCGGACTTGGGTCCCTCCTCACCTTGTGTCCAGAGAGACAGACAGCAGGCCTTCAGGCAGAGTGGGCCGGAGAATGAGAATGGCGACAGGGAGGAGCTTAAAAGAGCAGCTCATGAAAGCTTCAGCCTGATGGTACAGCAGTTGGAACATGATTTGATCTATGACGGAATGTATGGGGCAGAGATGAACAGAAATCCACAGTGGGATGTTTGTGGAGATAGAACACAAGGGAGGGTTTCTGCCACATTCCAACAGCCTTTAATGGAAATGACCCAGGAGGATAGATCTCTTGAAGAAGACCCACTTAGCTACTTTACCAACGGAGCCACAGATTTGAGTTTGCAGCATCGAAGAAGCCGTTCTAGAGTTTCTTCACTCATCAGAGCATTTAACTGTGAGGATGGAGCAGTAATGGAGGATCAACTCAGAGAATGGAATGATGAGGCACGCTGGAATAGACCAGATATGATGACCATGCCTTCAGCATATCAGCAACATTTTACCAATGGTCATTTCGCCATGGTTGGCCAATTCTCATCCCAGGACACCAACCTTTTCTCGACTGAAGCAGCTGCAATGTCTCACATGAACGCTGCCTCCTCTTTTATGGGATTGTCTCACAATAACCATAATATGATGACACAAGTGGACTGTAACACCAACTTCTTCATACACAGCGAATTCAGTCCCTTCAGAATATGGCGAGACCATAACAGGTTCCAACAAGATGAAGTCTCAAGGTATATGCACAGTTCAGAGTTCCCAAAGTGGGACCAGACACCCATGTACAAGGAGCTTTCACTGGAACCCCAAATGAATGGTTCTCCTATGTTTCGAAAGAGGGGTGGAAAACACCACAGGACTATGATGGCCTCTGCGGTTCCCAACCATCCTCAACAATCCATTTCAACATCCACAAGGTTACAGAAAGCATCTGCCTTGGAGAAGCGCTGTGAATCTGAGCAGGCGGTCCATTATCCTCACAGGATGAGGACACGGAGTCTAGGAACAAACAGACTTCCATCCCAACGGCCATTAACAGCATCGCCCACTGGAGAGATGTCTCATAATGTTCAGGAAACACTCAGCTCTGTTGAGGCCCTACATCAACAGATTAAAATAATGACGGAGCAAAATAACAATCCGAGGTTGACAACTAATAGACATGGACCTCTTCATAGTGATGACACTCTATTTGGGGTCACCATGGAGCGAAACGCTGCAAGCCAGAACACCAGTAGCCTCTCCAATGTTGGCCAGCTACCTTTGCCACTGGTTCCCATGTCCCAAGCAGAGCCACCAGATAGTAGACAGGATGTAGGTTCTCCTCACATTGTGGAACATCCACCAGTATGTGCCGAAAGTAGGGGAGCCACACCTGATGCAAGGATGTCAAACTATAAATCCAGAGCCAGCAGCCTCCTCTTCAATCTCAAAGACAACAGAAAGAGAGTGAAAAGTACATACAGTCCTACCAAATTTAAAGGCTGCGAAACAACTGAAAAAAGCAGAGAACCTCTTCTGTGGGAATCCAAAGACACTGTGATTGATATACCTGAGTGTCTACAAGCAGACATTCAGGAATCTAGCTGGACTGACGGAGCCTCACATCAATATATTCAACCCTATCACAGCCCCAGGCTTTTTTCTCCTGGATCAACTTCTCAGTCCAATACAGGGCAAGTTTCAGACTATAAGATGGCTCAGAGACAAGATGAAACAGTCCATCAGTCTGGGCACATACCTGAAAATTACACCAGAAATCATTTCAGTGAAGACCTGGCATTATTTTCTCCCTATAAGCAGGACATGGCGGACATTCGGGTGGGAGCGGAGGCATACACACACAAATCGTCTTTCAATACCACAGACATGAATTGGCAAATGGGTGAAAGCAGTCAAATATCTAGGGAAGGTGCCTATTTGAAAGAACGAGATGTGAGGCATTCTGCTGAGGTGGCTCAACAAAATCAGAACAAACACAATTATAACAATGTTTCAAAGGAAAGGAGGCGATCTCCAAATACCCCAAACCAATTGGCTCTGAAAGCAGTTGCAGCTCCATGGAAACAAGACACTTCACCTTTTAAAGAAAAACACCAACATGCTCAGGCAAACCAACAAGCTGTCCCTGTAAAGCATATCAGTCCACCAAGAAACGATCACAGAAGAGAAAGTCAGCAGGACACAAATAAGGAAGCTAAGAGAAAACCAGAGTGTAATATTCCTGTTAAAGATCCAGACTTTTGTGAAAAAGACACAAAAGAGGATTATTTACGACAGAACAATCATGGAAATGGACATAAAGAACCTGACAAAACTATGCAAAATCAAGAAACAAGTCAGAGAAAAGTATATCCACAAATATTAAAGGAAGAAAAGCCAAAAGCAGCTGAGCAACAGAACACATCAAACAGCCAAAACATCTCATTATCAGCCAGCGGGAGGACAGAAAGGGTCCACCAAGTAAAGGGTGGGCAATTGATGGAGGTCATGGCTGGGCAAAATACACCTAAAGGAATACAGTCAGAGCAAAGACAATCTAAAATTCAGCAGTGGGATCATTTGCATCCCAAAGACACGTCTGCTTTGTGGCAGACTGGTTCGGTTGAAGCAGAACCAGCGCAACCAGAAAAGACTATTGAAACAACAGGGGTTAAGGTCAAGTCAGGACAAGATGAAGCAAAAGAGCAAAGAAACAAGCAGATAAAAGGAAAACAAAAAGACAGAACCAATGAGAAACCAACAAGAGCTCCAACTCAAGTTGGAGATAGTAAAGGAGAAAGCAATTATGTAAACGCAAAAGCTGAAGAGATGAGAGGTGTGCAGAGTGAACGAGTCCAAGCAGAGCAAGCTGACTTGGAGGAACTTAAGGCAAACAGAGACCATTAGAGTCAGTTAGAGCTCAACCATCTCAAAAAGACAACATCATACTGGATGAGGTCGAGGAAAAAACAAATAGAATTGATCAAGAAGGAGAACAGAAAATGTTACAGGAAGTCAGAGAAAAAAATGTTCAAAGGGACGAAACCGTCCCAAAGCAAGTCAACAAGGAAGAAGCTCAACTACAGGCTAAAGCAGAAGACAAAATGGAAGCGCGCAGTGGAAAGGACAAGCAAAACGAAAAGAAAGCTGAGAGAGAATCAAAAGTCAATGCTCAACCTAAAGAAGAAATACATGAAGCCAAAGAGAAAAATTATTTTGCCAGAAAAGCAGAACTGGCTAAGATGGAGCTAACAAACATGGAGCTGGCAAAAGTAGTCCTCGTGAAACACCAACACAGAAAGCAAAGATCATCAAAGCCCACGGCAATCCTAACAATGCAGCATCACGTCAAGAGTGAGCCCAATAAAATTGACCGTGTAAAGGTTGAGTTAGCCAAAGCTAAAGCTGAGCTCGCAAAAATAAAGGAGAAAACGAAGGGAGAGCAAAGTCTGAGAGAGAAATATGGCTTTAGTGATTCACTTCCACCCAAAATGACACCAGGGTCAAACATTTCTTCAAAAGATGGCAACGTAACTCCATCAGCTGTGTCACTTGATGTTGCAGAAGTTAATACCAACAAATCAAATGGTGACAACACCACAGTCAGTCGTGAACCCAATAAGGACAAAGTCACCTCTAATAAAGGTAATGAGAATCTTTATACCTACAGCGAGTCATCCAAAGAATTTAAATTATCTCAGGAAGACTATTTACCTTCTTGTGTAGATAAAAGAGCAACTGGTGACGCAGTTTCGGATATTGGAAAGGAAGACAAAGTTAAAAAATTGGAATCATTTTATCCCGACTTCTATTCTTCTGCTTCAGAACATTCAGAGTCAGCTCGAAATCCTGAAAGGAAACACAAATCTGAGCGTCTGAAAGCAATGCCCCATAAAGAGAAAGCTCAGACAAAACAGGAGATTCTTACTTCCAAAGTAAAGGCTCATGCTGAGAAAGAGATTTCAGCTCTGATGGAAGGTTTTGCTTCACGGGAAGTCTTCACATCTAAAAACACCACCAAACCACTACCAGCTAGTCAGAATCTTCATTTGAAGCATAAACCTCCATCGCATGAAGTGCTCAGAGACCATGGAATCTCAACATCCAGTAATAATGCCACTAAACATCAGACGGAAGCATTAGGAATGGAGGACAAAGCTCTTCCCAGCTTTGAAGGAATCAGCAATCAAACTGTCAATCACCTGCAACAGCTACTTCCCACAGAGCCTATGAAGAGCAATGACCCCACTCCAGAAATTGCACCCACAGAGATGAAAATGACACCTGGCTATTCTGCGAGCACAGAGAAGCAAGCAGATCATCATGAAATCAGGTCACCAATACAAAATAAGGATCAGGAATCAAAGTACAGTAAAGAACAAACAGCAGTAGAACCTGATGAAAACTCAGAAAAACTAGAATCGGAATCACTCATTTTCAAACCAGATCCACCCGTCAACAACATGAAGTCACAGCAAGATGCAAGCGAAGAGGGCGCAGTTCAGAAAGACTTTGTCTTTGGACAGATTAAGAGCTCAGGGGCAGAGGACAATTTAAAGATGATGGGAATAATCGTGACTGAGAAATTGGACAATCAAGAAGGTAGTGGTGAGCCTGACACGTCCTTCCTCAATTCAAGTACAGAAACGAGTCAGAAGAGTGAATGTTTGATACATATCAACTCAGGACACGCAAAGGAAACTCTTCCCACAGAAAATAAAACTCAAAATGAAGTTGGTATGAATGTTCATCATGAAGAAACCATAAAGAAAAGCGGCACTGAAAATGTGACTAAGGAAATGGCCTCTCCCTTGCAGCAGTATTCCCACATCAATGCAGGACCCCAAAGCAAAATACAAGTCGAAGGACCCATGCCTGGAAAAGCTGTAACCCCCACACTCAGTTCTATAAATAAAGCAGCAGCCGAAACTCAACTCCAGGACGTAACGACATTAGAAATGGCAGGATGCACACTCGAAACCTTTGACACAGCAAAGAACTGCCGCAAAGATCAAGACGAAATTAAAACCAAAGAATTGACTTCACAATTAAAGCACGTCACAGACAAATTAATAAACACAGGACTCGACTCGAACCAGGATTCCAATAAGGCTGCTGCAGAAACTCAATCTCTCACACCGTCACTGGAAAAGGATAGCGCACCTGACATAAATCCATCTAAAATCAGCCACATAGAAAATGAAAGTGCACCTCTACTGGAAGAAAATAGAAATGACAATACCACTCCCCAATTAATTAAGACTGAAAGCATGAATGAATCTTCAAAACACAAAGAGTCAAACGTGGGAATTATGAATCAGCTTGAACATGTTCACATAGACAACATTGTCATCAGCGTCATACCAGCAGCAGTCAAGACTGACAATGTGGAGAAACATCAGAGTACAACTGGCTCTGATGTGGCTGCAGTTGAGGAACATCAACATCAAGCATCAGCGAGTGCGGGTGAAAACATGAGCACATCAATCCAAAATCAGGAAACTACTTCAAAAGACTGTGACGAGCCAAAGAAAGAGAAGTTGGAAGACAAACTGAGTGTACAAGATGTTTTAGCGAGTGTAAGAAAATTGGCTGACTCAATAAAAAACACAGACCGAAACTCTCGCATGAATACAAGAGAAGACATAGCACTTGCTCCACAAGCCACTGAGGGAGACTACTTCCAAGTTCAAGGAATACCTGGAATATCATTTAGAGATAATAGCACACACACAGATGTGTCAGATGTTTCAAAAGCATTGGAACATTCCGACCAAGCTCAGAATAAGTCAGCATCTTCCACAGTAAGTGTTGAAAACGAGAGCATGCGTAAACACACAAGGGTTGCAGCAGATAAGAACTCTTTGCCACATAGTGATTGTCCCACAGAGGTACAAAACTCTGAAAAGATGGCGACTGCCAAAACGGTGGATGTGAGAAAGCAACAGTCGGATTTGAGATCCAGTTTATCAGTAAGGGAAAGACATAACTCAAGAATTTCACAGCCAACAAGGGAAGAGCCAGAAGTGAAAGCAAAACCAAAGAACAGAGCGTCGACAATTCCGGAGATATCAGCCCTTGCAGACTATGCTAGATTAAAAGTCATTGTTCCAGAAGACAGCGAAAATAAAATTCAGGAATTCCCTCCTCACAAGAAAGAAGGATTCTTTCCACTGATACAATCTCGTCATAGCAGACGCCCAGTATTCACTGCTGAGCCACAAGAGACGAAAGACAAAAGTGAGCCAAAAAAGACAGAGATTAACACCAAAGTCAGCAAAGAGCCCAGACCGGTTGTGTTTCCCATAACTGAGAAAGAGCATCAGCGGACAGGTATGTTCAAACTGGGAGAGAAGGACAGACGAGAGAAAACCACTTCTGATGTCAAAGACCATGAAAGAGTTTTGGAAAATCAGCTACCACAGTTCACACAGAGAAAAACAACGAAAGATCAAGTTAAAAGTGAGGTCAACAGGGAAGAGGTCCAAAAGGTTGAGGGACAAATAGTTAGTCATCAAAGAAATAATCAAATGCAAGCTTCAAGCCACTCTTCCTCAATTAATAAAGCAAGAGAAGGTCATCAGTCACAACCACAGAAACTAATTGATACCCCAAATCCTAATGAAAAAATGTCAGACTTGACCTCAAGTGATAGTTTGGTGCTCAGGAATAAAGGCTCTTCCACAAAATCCAATGTGGAGACAAATTTTCAAGAGAGAGCTTCAAGAATTAGAAATGTTATAAATGAAGACACAACACGAGAAAGAAAATCAGAACAATCAAGAAAAGAAAAGCTTGACACTTATCAAGAAGAGACAAAAGACAAAAGACTGGCGCGAGCACAACTACAGCAACAAGAAGAAGCTTCCAAGAGAAGGGAAGCTGTAATTGCAGAAGATATAAAAAAAAAGATAGAGGAGAGGCGAGCTCTCATATCAGAAGAAAGAAAACGAGCACAAAGAGAAGCAGCATATTGGGAAAAACTCAAAGAAGCACAAAGGATGGAGGAGGGAAAAAAGGGAAAACAAACAGAAGGCAGGAGAACAAATCCAGGAAAGGATGAAAAAAGGAACATACAAGAAGGTGAAAACACACTAAGAGCCCAAGAGGAAAAGCAAGGAAACATCTCAGGTGGGCAGAGGAACAGACTGGAACAAACACAGGCAGAGAGAACTCCTCAAGATGAAGAGCAGATAAGAGCCGTGCTCATAGAGGAACAACGTCTAGCCAAGAGGATTGAGGAAAGGAGACTTGCGGAGCAGGCGAGGATCAAAAAGATTCAAGAGCGCCTGAGAGATGAGCAGAGGAGAGAAAAGCAAAAAAGAGCCGAACAGATGACAACTGACGAAAAGCCGAACACCAGTGCCAACATGAGAGAGGAGCAGTTGTCCAAAGTTGAGAGGGTGAGTGCACCTGAAGAGCAGATAAGAGATGATGATGTCATGGCTAAAATGGAAGAAGAATATTTAACAGCTCAAAGTGAGATATTCTCGACCGGTGAGGAGCAGAAACGTGCATCGCGGTTGATGGATGCTCTTCAGTACTACACCATCACCACTACAGATAAGAAACCCAAAGAAGGACAAACAGACACCCCGCTACCCCTCCAACAAAAACAACAGACCTCTGTGCCCGCAGAAGAATCTGGATCACACAGAAGGTTACCCAGGCCACATGCTCCACCATCTCCTGCTCCTTCTCTTCCACGCTCCAATACTTCCTCCCCAGCACTTGGAGGCAAACCCTTGATGTTCAGAGTGAAGGATAACACCAGAGGTTCTTCTTTCACTAAATCAGTTAAACCACGCTTTCATAAGAACTTTACAGAAGAGTCCAGAGCGAATTCACCAATAGAAGGAAGACCAGAGAGAAGAGAGGATGATCTTGAGGTACTGAGGCGTAACACCGGCACGCCCATCAACCCTGACGCAGTCAAAGGATTAAACCGACTTACTCCTATTAACGAATCTTCTGTCTCTCAGCCAGCATCTTCCTCACAAGATCACTCAGCCCCTCTTGCACATCACAGGCCCCTCTCCAGGAGAAGCATCGCTCTGGATGATGACGACTCTCGATCGGTTATCAGTAACATGTCTGAGGATGTACAGAGTTTTGCCACCAGTTCTGCTGACATAGCAGATTTGAGAGGACTATATGATTACGAAAGGCCGGTCTCAGCCTGCAGCTTTAGCAGTGATTTGTCCCGTTTGGGAAAACCTCCAAGTGTTCCCCCAAAGAGTGACAAAGCCTTGCGCAGGGCACAAAGACTGACAACTCGTAGGATAAAGAAAGAAGTGACGCAAAGCTCAGCAACCAACCCTGCAGAGAAAACACAACAGGAAGCCACCGATAGGCCTGCTTCTGCCTCCACCGAGGTACGGTCCTTAAACCGCCATGCCGTGGCTTCTCCGCATTTTGCTCCTCCTGTCTCCCTCACCCATGCGCCGACATCTGGGCCTGGCTTACCCTCCACACACACAGAGAACCTACGCTCACGCCGCGCTTTCCATGCCTCCCCTCATACCACGGCCCCCGTCTCCCTCCCTGTCACCTCCCCTCATGTCACTGCACCAGTTACGTCTCCTTCGCCTGCACCTGTATTTCACTCTGTCACCACTGCTCATCCCGCCACCCCCATCTCCCCACCCATTAATGCATCTGCAATTTCCTCCCCTCATTCCATTGCACCTGGACTCCATTCAGTTCCATTTCCTCATGCCGCCACCCCTGTGTCCCTGCATGCTGCCTCCACTCATGTAACCTCACCCACATCACATCATCTGGCCTCACCTCATTCCACTGCATCCCCTCACACCTCTGCCACGTCATCCCAGCCAGTAGCCGCTCTTCATACCACGGCTTCCGTGACTCATTCAGCTGCCTCTCATGTCCTGGCCCCTGTAAACAATCCATCCGCCACTCTTCATGTCACCGCTTCTCTCGCCAACCCATTCCCTTACATGCCTGCCTTTGTCTCCCATCCTGTTGCCAGCCCTCATGTCACTGCCCCCATGTCACTCCCAGTGTCCTCCCCTCATGCTTCTGCCCAGATTACCCACATTGCTGCTCCAAAGACAGTTCAACATGTTCCTTCTTCTCCCACTGTCCATTATGCTACCCACTCAGCTCCAGTGACACAGTACCATGTAGACTCAAGCTATCCCCAGTCCTTTCCCCTGACCCAGCGCAAGGTGTTGCAAGACCCTGGCTCTGGCCAATATTTTCTTGTAGATGCACCCGTCGAGGTGAAAATGAAGACTTTCTTTGATCCGGAGACGGGAAAGTACGTTCAACTCAATGTCCGTGAGTCTGGCCAGAACATCTTTCAACCTCATCTCCAGCCTGTGTTGACCCAGCCAATATTCCCTCAGGTGAATATACCCCAACTGCAGCTCAAGCCTGAGCTTCTCTCTCATAGTTCGCCGGCTGACATGCCTTTTAGACTTTATAAAGGCTTCCAAGCTTATCCACAAGTTTACAAACCCCAAGGTATTGCCTCTATGCTTTCCCACAGGCCATCCTCAGGCGTTTCAGTCCACGAGGAACCCTATTTAAAAAATAACTGCAACACAAATCAATCCAATGAAATTGGTCGCAAATCCGAAGGTCAACATTACATCCCTGAGCAAACGCCGTACATGGATACTGTTAATGACACAAACAAAATACAAAACACTGTTTACAGCATGCAAGGATCCTTCCCAGAGTGTGACGCAAACAACCACCTTGCAGGAAGCCTTTGTGAAAATGATAACTCAGCACACCCAAGGTGTCAGCCACGCGATATAATATCTATGAGTGAACTGGATGACTTTATGGAGATGACCGACTGGTGAGGTATTGGGGGGGTGAAAAAAATAATTGCTTTGGTGTTGTGGTGAGCGTCAGTGTAAACAATTCAATAAAGTAGTATTTTATTTATACAGTGATATTTTTCAGGTGAAAAAAAAAAACACCTTTTGATATTTTCAGTTTGTCTCTCTGAAATGCTGTTACATTGCTTATGCTTAGATTTATTGGGATAAAGCTTGTGCTAGAGTTCACCATTCCATTGTCCTTTATGAATGTGAGATGCTAAAGTAGCACTCTATGTAAACGTTGCCATAGCACAACTTTTGGTTTGTGATGCATGTCTTGTGATGCCACTGAAGATCCTACTGATGTAAAGAAGCACTATATGAAGCTGTTGTAAAGTGTCATACAAAAGTTGCTATTTAATTTTGAAAGTTGTGTTTTGCTGTGAAACAAAGCAGTGTGGGATGTACTAAAGATACACTCGACTCAACAGAATAACAATCAACCAAATGACTACCTTTCAGAAATCGCCTGATTGCTGCAGATTTCATTTTGTGACTTGAAAACACAATAAATGCAATAAGAAGATATTACTTGTTACCTGTTTTGACATTTGAAATGTTTCCTGGGTCTGAATGACTGAAATTAAACATCTTTTCCGCTGATTGCGTTCAACAATTATGAAGGGCTGTTTAGAGTGCATTGATAGGTCCTTGGAGAGTTAATAAACAAAAGAAATATTTTGCAGCGTACATGTGTTGTCATTTTATTTCTGCATGGAACTGAACCAAATGTTTGAATCCTTGCCTACGATACCAGTGGGATCTAATGACAGAACAAAAAAGTATTTTCTTTGATTTCCCTCGACTGAAAAATTCAGATACGAATGAACCAAATTCCTTGAGTGCTAGTTAATTGTTTTGAAATTTGTAGCACGGTATCTTAAAATAAAATCAAAATTGGTTAAAATGTATTCACGTGTGCAGATCATTACAGATGTGTTTTGCGAGTCAAACTTTGTTCGTTTGTTCAATAAGGGCCACCACTCCTGCCCCGCGAGGTCAAATTTGGACTCGGATTGATTAAAGGAACAGTCCCAGTATATTTTAAGTTAAATCAGATGGCGTTACTGATTCTGAACGTGCGGGATGAGCTAGATTGACATGGCCATTTAAAATACACAAATACTAGAATTAAAGTTGCATGTAAATGTAGGTCATTGCTCCTGACAATTTATTGAACCTGATGGTCCACAGCTGCCTCCAAGTGAAGGGGGTTCCCCAGCACTCAGGAAGCCTAAGCTACCCTTCCATGCATTCATGCATGTATTAGCAAGAATTCATAACAAACACTGACCACCCACTTCCCTCCAACGCATAATTCCATTTGGCTTCGGCTGTATTGGAAGCACCAGCAGAAGCGGCAGCCTCAGCAATTCAGGCCGCCCAATAAAGCAGCAGGCCTCATTCCGCTGGGAACGTCTCTCAACCACAGCCAGAGACAAGCCCATGCCACTCTTTCCAGCAACCAGACGGGGGAGAAGTCCCACCACGGCACAAATGCATCATTACCACACGCATGAAACAAAAACACAAGGGTCAACATATTTGACTGGCAGCATAACTAGACAAGTAATTACGGATGATGGAAATGCACATTCAGCACTCTTATGGTATACGCTTCTAAAAACGTTGCGATAGACACGTGGCTTTGCACCAAACCACCAGAGAGGACCAGAGCAACTGGCCTCGTAGGGTTTAAGGCCTTGGCCCAAGATGCTTGACAGGAACTCAGGAAATGTCATTTCCTACGTTTAGCAGGACAGCAAGAGAGCAGGGATGTGAGAGCGAGAGAGAGAGAGAGACTACTGGGAGAACGAGTGGGAGTTCCTAAGTGGGAACAGAGCAACTAGTGTTTCATATTACTGCAAAAAGAAGAGAAAGAGGGGAAGAGTTAATGTGGCCCAAGGCGGCGGTGGATCGCTTGTTTTAGCGTGCTGCAGTATAGTGGGTTTATGGATTCACTGAGAGAGGACAATGTACATCTCTGTAGTGCTGCTGGTCCTGACTAAAGCTCTGCTCACAGGTAGGTTTGTCTTGTTTATTACAAAAAACAGTGAGCTTGCATGCAGCGAGTGCAAAAAATGAATCTGTAAATGCGTGACATGAAACCTAAAATTATAGGTTACGTTACTTTAAGATATAAGTAGGGGGAAAAAATCACTGCAGTATGCTGAAGTTGAACGAGGTCATTTCACACTTCTGACTAGTGACATGAAAATAAAAACTTCCGTCAACTCAGTAATATATTGCGTATTAGGTTTGTAAGAATCTACTTTGTTGCCACTCTTGTCGCATTCAATTTGGGAGCATGCACAGAAATGCACAAAAACTTCCATCAACTCAGTCATGTATTGCGTATTAGGTTTGTAAGAACCTACTTTGTTGACACTTTTGTCGCATGCAATTTGGGAGAATGCACAGATACTCGGGGAGATTCCCAAACTAACCAAAGCAACACTGGGTGGCATCTGGTCCATGTTCTCTTGTTGTCTCTTCTTTTCTTTTCAAGTCTGTTTTGGGCTTACTATGTCGTATCCTACAAGCAGATTCCTTTTTTTATTTCTCTTTTGGCTCACACATCTTGTGTCCAGACTCCATGTCTCGAGCAGACGTGAGTTGCCTTAACTGGCTGCAGAACAAAACATCACTACCTGCCGGGAAGCAAAACAGCAGCACACGGGGAAAGCGTTTAGCAGAGGATGGGGCCGAATTTCCCTGGCTAAAAACATGACGACTTCAGATGGAGCGGTGTGAATCTGGGTGTGCATGTAAACAAAATGCTCCCATTATGTTGTACTGGGAGGAAATCAAACGCGCTGCATAAATGAAAAAAGAAGAAATGAGCTAACAAATGTAAACAAGGACATGAGATGAAAAGACATCACGGGGCGCTCTGTGTATCTTTGTTAGTACAACCGCATTGTGGAAATTGGCTTTATTTTAAATCCACAGCTTGTGCTCTTTAAATTATTAACAACTTCTATTATCCACCATCAAAAAAAAAAAACACAAACATGTAAATGTTTTTTCTTGTTTGTTTTTTTGGGAAGCTAGAACGGATTATTAACGTTTCCCTCCATTTTAATGGGTAACAAAGTTTTGAGTTCAGAGCATGGTCACTAGATTAATTAAATGCAAATTTCAAGAGACCACTGAATAAGTTTCTCTATTTCCCTACAGAATTATTCATTTTAAAATTTGTATTACATCACTGGTCAATTAAAACTTGAGAATTAGTAACTATTTTTCTAACACTAAAATGAACTCTTTTGCATCTTTCTAATTACAAATTCAAATGTGACCTCTCTCTTAGCTATTATTTGTTTCTATGTTTTGTCAACAGAAATATGTCATGCTCTGAACGTGACTGTGATCCCGGCGCCTGTGGTCTCGGCAACCGAGCGGGACAACCTGACACTGTCCTGCCTGGTATCTCAGAGAAAGAAGAATGGCAGCAATCTCGTCCTCCGGTGGTTCTTCTCCCCTCTGGGTGCTCCCACCCCTGCGCCTCCTTTACCTCCCCCATCTCCTTCCCCCGCTGCCCCCGAGCCCTCCCAGGTCCTCATAGTCAAAATGGGCATCAAGAAAATCAAGCTGTACGGAAACTACACTCGCCGCTTCCCCCAGCCCAAGTTTCGTCTTTATGAGCAATCGGAGGGAGAGGTATACCGCTTGAGGATTCTAAACGTGACTGGGACGGACCAGGGCTTCTACACGTGTCGGGTGCACGAGATAAGAAAGTACAGGAACATATGGAGAGCATCGGCCAATGGAAGCAGCACCACACAGTTGACAGGTAACTAAAACAATTGCCTTCTGCGTGAGAGAGCTTAAGCCTGAAAACACCAGCTGCAAATTCAGTCCTCCAAAGGCCGAATTTGAAGGCCACATGACGCAACTTGACCTCACGCACCAGCAGTGTATAACTTCACTCTGCCTTCAAATCTGGCTTTTGTTCCCCAAGTGAAGGTCGCTTTGAGTCACACTTTTGCAACTTTTGTTGTATTTTCTGGTAGTCTGCATGCCCTATGCTCCAATGCTGCTTCTCACAGCTCAGTTTTAGAGCCACACTTTTGATTGTCAAGGAGATATCGTCGTGTGTGGTGTGCTATTTTGAAAATTGGTTAAGATGAGGCTTTCTGTTCTTTGTGGCTTGGCAATAGAACACTGTATTGGATCAGAAATGATTTTGCTGTTTTCTGAGATCTAAAATAAACATGAGAGGCAGGATTTATGAGAATAGGTGTGTCTTCTCACATCGCCGTCTTGCCAAACCCCAAGATGACTCGATTGTGGCCTATCCCCCCCCAAAAAAAATTTAAATGAATGGACCAACCAGGACCTTGAGGTTAAGAAGAAAGAAAAGCTGTACGCTTGTAAAATGAACTGATTAGAGTTAAGTGTGTTGCCACAGCAGCAGTTAGCAAAATCAGACAAAAAAAGGAAATGGATGGATGGAATTCTTCAAACAACAAACAATGAAGGTGTCCTTGATATATCCATTCTGCCATTCAATCTACAAAAACTCTGAACACATAACATTTTATGTGACTCTCTGAGGACTGAAATGGGAAAAAAGTTCCCCAGCCCCAATGCAAATTTTTTTTACTAACAAATCTACTGAGTAGCAAGATGGTTGTTGATGTCATGTTCTCATAGTAATTAACGCGAGAAGCCGAACGTTCATCACATTGCAATAAAAGCTCACCCATCTTCCAAACAGTTTCTATCATCTCCGCCCCAATACGCACATTATATATAAATCAAACAATCTGGCGTGTCGGGTTCGATTAAAAGAACCGTCAGTTATCAGCATCTTTTTAATCATCAGTTGATTCTGGCAAGCAAGTGAAGTCAAACACAGAATCCTCATACAGAGCCAAGAGAAACTGGAACGGAGAAGAGGGGGAATTCTGCTGTCATTGAATGGAAAACTTATTGTCTGGAATACCAGGGCATCCCTAAGTACCACAGGCATGAAATCCATGGTACGGAAAGAAGCAAACATTGAAAAAGCAAATACAGTGCTATACTGTAGCTTGATCATTTGTGTTGAAGCCATGCCCCTCCCTCCCTCTATATGTGTGTGTGTGTGTGTGTGTGTGTCCCATTTCAGTGGTATTTCCATATAAAAACAATGAGCTCACACAGCCAAACCACATGCAACAATATCACTCTGTGAATGAGTGCGACCAAAGGTAGCTTGTTGCTGAGCTGGCCATGTTCACCATCTCCAAATAACATGACTTCAGCATTTTGAAAGCTCCTTTAGTTTCTCACCCAAATTCACAACCACAATAAAGCTCAATGATTGCACACTAAATTGTTGTGGTTCAATGCAGCCGCGGTGTTGTCCGTCTATATGACGCGACAGCTCGACAGTCTGTTACAGCTCTTTTGCATACTTTTAGGCACTTTTAAGAACATTTGCACAGCGGAGGCATCTGCCAACGCCCTGTCCTACATTCAGGCCAGTGCCCCACCGACCACGAAGCCACGCGACCGCAGGCATCTCTGACATGTACTCGCCACAGAAGCAAACAAGGGCTGACATTAAAAAGGCAAACAAATTCAAATGCTAAATCTGACTGAATCTTAAACTGGGGATCTCCTCTGTCTGATGGAAAAAGACTGTGATATGGAACGCTGGAACAGCTACGCCAGTGGGTGATGCCAAATTGTGTCAACATTTAATAATCATTCATATTTGCCTTTAAAAAGAGGGGCAAAGGCGTAATCACACGTATTTTTTTTTTGCAAAGCCAGATTTCTTTATATACATCAGCTCTCCAGGTGTACCTAATAAAATGGCCAGAAAGTGTAATTTGACTAAACGTATATATTTTCTTCCTCCTGTGACATTTATTAGCGCCATATTCACATGTGACAAGTCAATCACAGTTGATATATTTTACGAGTTTATGCGGCGTATGCATTTAAAAGACATATTAAAAAGTCATTAAGGGGTGCTTAGGTTAAGTCATTTATGTACGTAGCCTGCATTCATTCTCCTCAACCTTTTGCTAAATACCCCTGGCCTGTTCACGCCACATCATTCATTGACACATATGCACTGCAACGTCCTCATTCATTTATGGTGTGTGTGTGTGTACCACTCACCCACCATTTCAGCCTTTTGTGATATTTCTGGAAACCACAGAGGCTGTCTAGCCTCGAGTGGGTCAGTTTCTTCAGAAAACAGCAATTTACAAAGATGCTAAGTCTGGACTGTTTCTCCTTCTTAAATGTTTTTTTTTTCTTCTCCTCTCTCCAGTGCATTTTACACCAGAGGCTCGTAGAGGTGAAGGAATTTGGCGTCTGTTATCAGGTATTCCCCCGGCCCTTAGCACTAATGTTGTTTCCCCAACTTTAATGGCCGGTTTTTAATGTTATTGTTCCAATGCGTTTGTCTTACTAGACGTGAACATGTGTGCCGTGCTGATCTGCTCGCTGGGCTTGCTCTCCATCTTCCTTTTCACTCTCACCATCACCATCCAGCACTTATACAGGAGACACAGGCTGAAAGGTCACTTCATTTACCATCTGCAAAGCACATGAAACAATGCTGGATTAATAAAACCTTGAAGCACAATTCATTGCAGCATCTTGGACAACCTCAGACTTTTGTATTTTTGTTTCTCCACAGAAAGTTACCTTCTGGTCAAGTGTCCAGAGAGCAGGTACGATCAATGTGTCGTCATTAATACGAAACAAGACTTAACTTATTATTCTAAGTGTCGTCATCTCTGCTCCATGCAGCTCCGGAGAGACGGTAACCAGCTCCAGCAGTTCTTCTAGTTCCTCTCCAAGAGCACACAATAAATACAAGGTTCAGAAAAGTGATATAAAAGTGGCGTTAAAACCCCCAAAGGTGCCTGAGGAGCCACCACCACTCACACCACCTGCAGGTAAAAACATCAGGGTAGTTTGAGTTGTTTCACAAACATTGCAAGACAATGGGTCAACTCAGCAAAAATGTTTTTGCACCTTGAGTGTGAAATGATGTCTGCGTCATAGTTTCCAAATGCTTTAAAGAAAAGCAAGGGCAGGACTTGAGGCTCCAGCCCCCTGTGATGCTAAGAAACTGAATGAGAAGGTTAAAATAACAACACATGAAGGTATCATTAGAGAGGCAGTATAATTCAATTTGCAGCACCATGAAAACAACACGCACCAGAGAAAAACAGAGAAGGAAACTTTACACTTTTATTTGAGGAAAGTCCCACATCAAGAATTCAAGTTAGAAGCATCATCAGTGAAACAAATCAAAAGAGCTGCACATAAAAAGAAAAAGACAATTATTTACCTGTTTTTGTTTTGTTTTTGCAGTGCCTGTGGCTTCAAAAAGACCCCAGAAGCCCAAAAGGTCAAAGGTTCCAAGGAAGTCTGCCACTGTAAGTCTGTAACTTCAACATGTCCTCTTCTGATGTCAGTAATAGGACAAAATTAATTTAATCATTTTTAAAAGGCACTTATAAAATTATTGCAGCTGAAACGTGCAAGAGGGAATATGTCTCATGACCGCGTGATTGTCTGCAGGAGTTTATTGCTCTGACTTCATTCGGTTACGAGTGTGATAATTATATTTATCGCTATTGCTTCTCAAACACAATTATTTATTTAGGGTGCTTCACTGGTTTTATTTCTACAATTTAACTAGTAAGTTCAAACAGAAGAAAAGTAGAAGAAAAGTACTCCAAACACTTCTTTGTAAT
The DNA here is from genome assembly GCF_901709675.1 of Syngnathus acus. Classification (NCBI taxonomy): domain Eukaryota; kingdom Metazoa; phylum Chordata; class Actinopteri; order Syngnathiformes; family Syngnathidae; genus Syngnathus; species Syngnathus acus. The sequence goes on from NC_051100.1 coordinate 7,819,154, forward strand.
ATTGACATCGTAAATTAATTTTTATACAAATTTTAAATGACATTTTTTATTACATTTATTAAATTAATTCTTGATTTGAATGAATTATTTTAAAAAGAAAAATCAATACATAGGACTGTTGCAAACACAAATGCTGAGCAGGCGGCATTAGCAGTGCAATCGGTATTTTCCCCCCAACCCTGATCTACTGTCACGAAATAAATATATTAATGTATGCGGTCTTTTCGTATTCCTGTCTAAATCCCCCCAATCCCGTTGGCAGCATCAAGCACATAAGGATGACAGCCTGACATACGCGGAACTAGAGTTGGTCCGACCAACCGTGGAACCCCCAGCTTCGACCAGTCCAGACCCCGACCCTTCCAGCCCAGACACGGTGTACGCTCAGATCCTCTTCCAGGAGAAGCAGCTGTAAACACAGCAGCTCAGTCTGAACCCATGGATGTCTCACTACCTCCCAGAGAGGAAGACATGATTGGGTTCCGGAGTGAGGATGTGTATTTATGAACATGCAATCTGACAATTAGCATTTGGTTTTTTGCGTGTCTATGAGCACCTGGTTCCAGTCCAACACAGACATTTTTGAGGGGCCTTATTTTATTGTTTGCTTTGTCGGCATCTCTGGTCTGTGATCCAGATGTTCCTAAGAATGCTCTGTTATTGCTGAGTGGGGGCTCAGGAGAGAAATCATTGTCAATGCTCCTTTTCCTCAACAACACTGCAACCCTCAGCTTTTTACATAATAGTTTACAGTGGAAAAACCCTTAAATAATAAATACCAATGTAAAATATACGCATATGCCAATGTAAAATATTTGTTTCATATAAAAACAGTTTCTAAAATGATCTGGTGATTTTCCTGTGTCATATTCATAATATAATCCATGAGCAAGACGTACAATAATTAATGTTAGTATTTTATGGCATTTATTTACGCAGTCAAGGTATTAAAATTTCACATAAAATTTTTATTCCAACGCTGCAGATAAAACCCATCTTGATTCAAAGAAGCTTAAAAAACAATTACTGAGATATGATTGTAAAGTTGTTTGGTTACCCCTTACTACTTACATGTACAAATTCTAAATATCCCTGTGAAAGAAGTGTGCTGTCAGAGCGGATGTGTATGTGAAAGAACCCTGAGATAATTATTGTTATGATTTGGGGCCAAGCACATAAACTAAATCGAATTGAACTGCGGATCACAGGGAGTCGATCCAGGCAAAATGGCCTCGGCAATTAGCCGCAAATAACACATTTTGGGGGGGTGCATGCATAACGCTCAAGCAGGCAAGAAAGGTGAAGGTCGTGAGGCATTTCCTGAAGGTCAAGTTGAAAAATAGAAGAGCAGAAAGATGCACACTCTGTGAGTGGGAGAGGCAATGATGATGAGGATGAGGATTCTCATCATCCCCCACAGTTTGCTCTCGTCGACCAGGATGAACCCGCTAATGACGACATTTATTCAAATTAGACTAATTGTAATCATGGTTAATAATTAGCTTTACAGTGCAGTATAATTGGGTTAGGCTACAAGATGGTTCTGCCTTGGCGCTATAATTTATTTGATTTAATTACTGTGAAGAAGCAGACGCTTGGACATCTCTATCATAAAACCAGCCATGTAGAAAGAATGGAGCGGCCGTTGTCTTTAGAGAAGGTCATTGGCGGCTCTCTGGGAAAATTACGACGACTATTTTCCACTCTATTAAGCTACTTCACTTAGCACAATTAGCTGCACACACAAAGGTTAAAGACAGAGACCTCCTCCTTTATGACGGAGGAGATCGCATGTGCAAGGAAAAAGTGCCACAAAGTAAGACTTAAACCAGTTTCCAACCAGGGGCCCATGTAAACTAAAAACTATCCGACAATCTTCAACATCTGATTGGTTGGTTAGAGCAAAACCTATTGCAGCCAACTTCAACCAGCAAAACACATCTTTAAGACTGACAGGCAGTGTGAAAGCACTGCGAAAAAATAATAATCACACTGGCCAAAATAACTAAAAGAGGATGAGAGAGACACAAAATTAATTAATAACACATTATTGGAAACGTATTTTGACCAGTAGAACTATTCACAATGTGGTAAAATGGTAACATACCACAAACATTTTGCAGAGCTAAACACTCGCAGCTGGCCTGCTGAGCTTTAAGAATTAGTGCAAATAGTCACCAATAGCTACAAATGTTTAATTCAATTTGCAAGTCAGTATTTACATATAAAGGTACAATACTAAATATTCACATCCGAGGTAAGGTTCACTACTTTTCAAGTCTTGAGGCAAAGATTGAAGCCACACATGAGCTTACTGGCAGGTCCAAGTGAAAACCCGACCCCAGGCGTCCCCTGCCAGCAGCGTCGCATGACTCCTACAAAAAAGACACTTTTGTAACCTACTCAACACAACATGATTAAGTCCACCGGTTTTCAGTGTGTTATGTAAATACCTGGACACGGCCAACGCTGTGATAGCCGGATTAGTTTTGCTTCGATGCTGCGACGCAGCCTGACTTCTGTTCAGTTCCCGACACAACACCAGACGTCTCTTCCAACGTTTCACCTGCTGCGAGTTGCTCGCTATGGAATGATGATAATCAGTATTAGGTATTGCAATTACTTCTCAGTGGTCAATAGGCTGCCAAAGTGTAAAAAAATCCCTTAAATGTGAATGTTAAATGTTACGTTAAGAGTAGTCTAGGTGTAATTTGCCCAGCGCAATGCTGGAGTGAGGTGAAGAGGGGCTGTAACCAACCAACGTATGCCAAATTGGATCTGGGTATTATTGCTTTCTAAATTATACGCGCACACGAACGTCAGCAGATTCACTCATCAGTGTTTACTGCCTGGATGTTTAATAACTTTATAACAACATCCTTCCTGCTAGCCCTAACACTAGCGAGGGATCTGAAAAAGCACACAGCTTGCTCGGAGAGGAGCGCTTCAAAATAATCATCTCACACTTAAGGATTTATCTAATTAGAGACGTGATTTCCGTGTGAAACTAAAGAGTAAAAATACTTTGGGTGCAGTTTTCCACTCGGCCACTCCCTTCATCTTGTCTGTTATAAATAGATCTATATCAGATTGTGAAGCGAGCGGCATTACCGGCGCTCTCTGCCAGCGCTGTTGGGTCTCGCCCTGGGGACACGAGCTCTTCTGGAGGGCCAGTTAATTGTGTTCTGGTGTACTCGCTCCTCCATATCTATGTGAAAGACACATAACGAGTAGCAAAATCAGACATAATTCAACATAATAGCAAACGCGCACACACGCGCAGCGGGGTACGCGCACTCTCCATAACTCAAGGTAATAATAAAGTAATAATACCAATTGTGCGCATGTGTTGGCATTGGCACCCGTTCCCTCGCGGGGGCCTAATTTAAGAGTTTGCAGTTTGATTGCAGCAAGGCAGCATTATGCTTATATTAAACACACACAACCCATATGCTGTTATTATTACCTTGATGGACACCAGGCCGCAACCTGAGACACTAACAGCAAAGTAATGACATGCGTTCAAACACTAAGCTGTATAAAGCAAAACAATAACTGCAATCTTGTACCTCACAAAAAGTGCAGTGACTCTCAATTGGAGGTGAGTGAAATTTGTGGCCATATTTTGTGCTTCTGTTTTATTTTATTTTAATATACTCATTTTGGGACATGCGCTATTGTGTTCATCTTAGTTCCTTAAAGTGCTCTGTAAGGTATACTTGCCCGTATGATGCCATCGGCACAGCCGGTGACCACGACATTCCTGGCGTCCCACTCATGTCGCTGTGTGAAGCTGACACAATGGATGTCAGCCCGAGGCCCACAGGAAGTGTCGGTGCAGGCCAAAAGTTGACCCTTCATCGTCCACAAGTAGAGCATAGGCCCAGCACATGACGCAATCTCACCCTTGGACAGAGCAGTGCAGCGTTAACGCCCTTCACAAAAACGGAGGAAATGCAACAAGCAGCCTCCCTTCCTTATTCGGTGAAAGGCGTGAAGACGTGATGGCGCTGAGCCAAACATAATATGACACGACTCAGGTCAGACTTACCGTGAGGTCATTTATAGCCACAGCACAGATGCTGCTTGTATGTCCCACCAGCTGTGTGATGTAGCTGAGCTCCTCCAGATCCCACAAGATGCAAGTGAGATCACCGGATCCGCTCACCACTAAGCTATGGACCTCAGACGCAGTCATGCATGTCACCACGTCAGTGTGGCCGTATAGCGGCTGTGGGTAAAAATGATATGCAGAGCAGGGCGATTAAAAAAAAAAATCTGACATATATTCATATCGTAATAAACGAAATGATCTCAAATCTGAACGAGATGAGTAATAGTCTGAATACAAATACACTACTGGAAAAGGATTTCAGAAGCAAATAAAAGAGGAAGGCCAAAAGGACGGATGTGTCTCAGATAGTGCTTTCTGAAATTTTTATTTTTCAATATGAAGCCAATTTAATTTTGTTTAATTTGGGTATGTATTTAGTCATACTCAGATTTCAAAATGTGTTTTCTTTGCTTCCTTTATTTTTCAATATGAAGCCAATTTAATTTTGTTTAATTTGGGTATGTATTTAGTCATACTCAGATTTCAAAATGTGTTTGCTTTGCTTCCTTTTTAACACCCTGTATATATCATCAATGTAATTAAGGCAAGTACCAGATATGTTTTAAATAGGGACAAAATAAACACCAATATTAATTTATATTTAATTTAATATAATTGTTTTGTTTCAATAGCAGGTGGGAGGCGACATCTATTTTTACAAAAAAATAGAATAACACTGACAATATTATTATAGTTAAGGTCAAGTAAAATATTATTATAGTTTAGGTCAAGTACATTTTAAAACAAAATGGGGATATTCAAAGAGTCAACAAGAATGTTACTGTATGTTTAAAAAAAAAAACATGCAGCCAGACTCACCCGTCTGAGTTTCATGTGGCTGACTTTGTCCTTGTTGATCAACACATCCCACACACAAACCACAGTGCTGCTTCCTGCAGTGATGACGGTCGTTGGGTTGGGTCGGACAGCACATGTTGTTGCCCCCCAGGCACATAAGCTCTCACACACGGCAAATGTCTTGAGGTGGACACAAACGCAAAAGACATGAGGACACAGTACTGTTATTGAGGATTTCCATGCAACATATATTGTAGCATTGGATCCGCAGTCATTTCATTTTGCTTTCAATCGTGCACGAAGACATTAAACAATTACCTTTCCAGTAGTATAATTTCCAAAGGTGCAACTGTTGTCAGGGAAACCCCAATTGAAGGACCAGCTCAATGAAGGAGACAGGAGGAGTCGGTTTCTCTCCAGGATCACCACCTCTTTTCCCAAACACACTATTTGACCCACAGGACCTCTTGCTAGTTCTGAAGAAATATCATAATGTTATGTGACAATGAGTGTGACAGGAAATGATGACAAAAACCTAAATCCTATCATTTAAATATAGATCAATTTAATTTGTTAGCAATTGTGACCTAGCTTTGACTTAAAAAACAGGATTTGACTACGCTGAGTCAGCTCATGCTTATATAGAATGTCATTTGATAAATCACAGATAATATCAGCTGCCAGATTACATCTGGCAAACACCGGTATCCTAGTTGGCTTCAAAAGTTGCATGTTTGTGTATGTATGTGTGTGTGTGAGCGTGCGTGCGTGCGTGTGTGTGTGTGTGTGTGTGTGTGTGTGTGAGAGACACTGTGTGCACACAGAGCTGTAATTGCTCCTGTAATTGACCTATCCGTACAAGCACAAATCATTACATCCTGTCACCAGCTCTGCACGGAAAATCCCCAGAAAGTAGCTAAGACCCGGCATTCCTCCTCCTATTCATCTCTATCTGCTTATTGATCAGATCAGACACTCTAAGATTTAATATGAAATGTAATATGCAGGAATCTCTCCCTGAGCATTTGCAGATTCATCTCCTCTCCCTCAGTGGGCCTGTAGGGATATTCAGATTATTAAGTAGAGCTCAGCAAAAGAGTCATCTCCATATCGTAGTTCACAGATAGTGCCTTCCTCTCTGTCCATAGCGTAAATTAAAATATGGATGCTCTCGCGCCGTTGCAACGATCCCCCGGAGACCGCGACACATCTTGTATACAATAATTGGCGTCAAACGGTGTGAGATAAAATAAAGGCGGGGAACAACACAAAGTGGTGGCAGATGGAGATGACAATAATTGCATGCTATTTTATGGATTGTAACAATAACAAACAGAAGGGCCCAAAATGTATGTGCGAAACCACTTAAATTCATTATTATTGTCAATAATTTAGAATTCATTCTACAGCAGTTTAATAAAAATAAATTTAATGCATGCTTGTTTTATTTCACTATTTTTAGTATCGTATGTAGTAAAGAAACAAAGGTGGTCCAGTTTAAAGTACGGAGCAGGCGAATGTGGCTCGCCGGCCACACTTTGCACACCCCTTCTTCAAACGTACCTCGAAACGGTTGGGCATTAGTCTTGAGTTTGTCAAGAGTGATGAAAAATGGAATTGGGTGAGATGGTGATGGCACTTCTTTCTTCGGATGGGGTTTAGTGAAGAGCTATGGCAAGAACACAATTTTTTTTTTTTTTTTTCATTTGGGTCATCAATGTGCAATTTTTTTTTTTACCTGTTTGGGAATTTGGCCAAAGTTGCTGACATATCCAAAGATTGTGCTCCTAATCAGCGGATCTTTAGCATCTTGCCGACCTCTCTGGGCATAAAAGTAAGGGTGGAAGGTGTTGACACTTTCCACAGCAGCAGGGCCTTGCTGTCGGTAGCCAAAGATCAGGTCAATCCACAAGTGGAGGTGTGCGCTCACGTAGTCACTTTCCAAAGCCTGTTATAAAAAAACACAGTTTATTGTTGCAAACCACTACACTGGCATGCACAGCGTCGTTATTACAGTGAGGCTAAAGTCATCCGTCAAACTTTTAATATGAAACTAGAGCAACACTTATTTTAAAATGCACATGCAGTCCAATTAAAAAAACAACACAATGTTTTTCTTGAAAAGTCCATTCACAAGTAAGATGCTGCATCGTTATGAGCGTTATCACCATGTTGGCATTAAAGAAATTTGTCCGGAATTAGCTAGAGATTGGTTTTGAAGAGTTAATAAAGAAAAAGAGGATGTAAGGACCTGCAGCATGCCTGCAAATATTCTTAATCATCCCACCCTAGCGTAACAGGGAAAAAAAAACTCATACTGAGGATATATTGTCCTAATTTAATTTGTGTACGGAAGACAAATAATCTTCAAGAGTTACTAATTTTATGCTCATGGTTGAGTAGATTGTGCCATGAAAACAGTGAAGATACCCCAAGATAGATAGATGAAGGAAGCGAGAATCAAGAGCAAAATAAAAAGCAGACATCCAGCTGAGAAAGTGGAGGGAGCCTGCAGACATGATGCATTGTGGGAAAAAAGAAAGGCCCGCTTTGGGTTGTGCTGCTATGTTTTTATTGAAAAGCAAGAGAAGTGGCCGATATGAGAAATTTGAGGATAACATTTGTTTAGTGATGAACAGCAATATTTGGTCTTACAGGAAAATGACTATTAAGTTAAGTAAGTGTCCGAAAGTGAGGGGGTAAGGTCACTGACCTCACGCTGGATTCTAATGAATTCCTGAGGGTCATCTTTGGCCCATGCCGGCAGCTCCACATCTCCCAGAGCGGTTCCGTCCGCCATGCAGCCTAAAAGAAGATTTGTGTTATGTTTAATGGCCTACTTTTGGGATGAGATCGACTAAATATTGAACTAAAACTGATATCGTCAATTGAATAAGCATTTTAGAACCTTACCCAGCTGCATGTGGTTGGAGTTGAGCAGAAAGTCCGGCAGGTAGTAAAACTCCGGAATCAGCTCTCTGACGTCACTCATGTTATCTCGGGAGGCCGACTCCCATTCCTTGTTTACACTAAAAAACATCCGCTCGGGGATATCAAACCCACCCTGTGAAAAGAGAAGACAGATAAAGTAAAAACTTCCCGTTATGTTCTATTAATACAGTAGTCAGAGAAGGCAACCTCACTGCAGACAAAGGAAGCTTTTCATAAATTCCTATAATCTGTGATGAAAATCTCATGAGAGGGAATGTAATTTAGGATAAAACAATTATTGAAATGAATGAAAATAGCTTATATATTGATAAACCAGGTTAGAGATGGAAATCCAGTTATGGATATTACAACACGACTGTTGTTCGCCTCAGCAGACAAAAAGACACCAGACTAGCATCTTTATTGCTTTATTCTGACTATCAAATATGCATGCCTTTTCATTATAATCAATTGGACGCCGTATTGGAAATTTGCAACATCAATGGCTATCTTTTGTGGGCTGCTTTTGGATGCCTCATGCAATTATTTGCATATATATTGGAATCTCACCAGATTTTGTTTTCAAAAAGAGACAAAAACCAACAACAAATGCTGCACAAACAGCTTAACAGTTTATTTATTTTACTCCTTGAAATGTATTTTTTTTAACAAAAAAAATGTGTGAGCTGCAGATTTTGAATGCGACAGTCTGTGCACTGACAAATTAGCAGCTGACTAATATTTTTAATTTCATCTACATTTCTATTCATTACAGCTGCTGTATATTCGTTTTAATTATTCTAATCACTAATAAAGACCCTATCCATACATTCAGAAATCCCTTCATATTTGTGATGTGACAGCTTGATTACATTTTTTTGTTACATTTTTATAAATGAGGTAAATTAATGTTCTGGATGATGAACAACTCATTGAATCAAAGATGAAAGTTCCCAAATGATCTAATTTTCGCACAAGATTGACTAATAATGACAGTGTATGTTCGTGCTTACAATTTATATTGTGTTATACCTGCAGTGTCTGAAAGGTATGAGAAAAAGGCTCCATGCGAACAAGGAAGGAGGCCACAATGATGGCTGAAGAATAGTGGGTACAGTAGTGGCATCGTGCTGACAAACCTCCTAAAACAATTGAAAAAGAACACATGGCATGTTGAATACGAGGTGTAATCCACTGCCAAATATAAGAATTAAGGAAAATAAGAAGCTGGAAAGATACCTTCACCCTCACTATGCTCCGCTTCTTCATATCTCTGGATGAACATCTGCTTTCTTTTCTCTGTCTGAGCGCCCATTGGTTTGGACAGGTCTCGGAATGTTGCGGGATCTGACAGGTCCAGTGTCTGCGTCAAATGTTAGATAAACGTTTACAATAATAAATCACTCATTGCATCTTATTTCAGTGACTGTTAATTAAAAAAGATAAATGGTCATTGGTATGGTTGAGAGTGCAGTGATTTGTATGCAGGGTCCCTCAAGTGGTATGTAAAAGAATTACTGAATTCAAACTTTGCATGATGCTGCATTAACTGTAAAAAATATTTCAAATTTAGCGTGTGTGATCATTATAGCGGGACTTGGAAAGCTACATTTTTAGGTGGTACATGCTGTGACATGTTCGAGAGCCACTGGCCTAGATTAGAAACTGTACCTCGGACTTGTAGTCAGCTAGGACCCAAGGAAACACAGGATATTGCATGAGGTCATTGTACGTTCTTCCACCAAGAGTATTCAAATGCATCAAGTACTCGAAGTTACTGATCTCCCCTTTCTGTGGGACGAAAACGTACACAGAGGTAAAGAACACATCAAGAAATGTTCAAAAAAAAGATAAAGAAAAAAATTGGCGTGCATGGAGAACGACATTAGTCTTTACTTAGCGTCGATGGTGTGAACACAGTAATTCTATTTGAAAGATGATGGAGACCGGAGGGCAACATTACTACCTAATAATGCTTATTCTCCCATTTTAATTGACTGTATTTTAACCTATGAGTCAGATTTTCTGAGGACAGATGTTGCTTACGCATTGATCTGGTGCACAAACAAGACTTAAAGTGGATAAAAATAACAGAAGAGATTCTCATCTGAGTCATACCTGCCATTTAACAAGGGTTGTCTTCTCAACCACGGGAGTCTTCCTGATGCACAAGAAAAAAAGGGGCTTGTGTTAACGCCATAGGAAAAATGTTTTTTTTTTTTTTTTTTTTTTTAAAACCACATACGTATTTGTTATACTCGGTTCCAAGCAACTGGTGAGGATAGGAACTGTAAAACAGCAACATTTGTGTGATGTGGACCTTTTTTTTTTTTTTTTAAGTATAGACCGCTGCGGTACATTTCCCAATTCACACAGTTAATCTTGATCTGCTCAATTTTATCCTGTTTATGGGTAAACCATTTCAATCATTTCAATTGTAGAATAAGCTTTCCCTTCAGTGTCGCTCCAACAGTACTTTCATTATTTGCAGATCTTATTACTGAATTATTTTCATTTCTTTTTTACCCTGACCCTCAAAGCTCAGTGTTACTCAAGCAAGTGATCAAGGCAGATGGTCACAATGTTTTTCTACTCTTCTAGTGTTTTATCAGTTTGCTTTATGCCCAATATAACAAGAATTTGTTAATGTCCTGCTGGGTAAAAGAAAGGTGACTTGATTTTACTTTAGTTGTGATGTGTCAATAAAGTTCTTGAGATTATTTTTTTCAAAAAATCAAGAAAAGCCTAACCCTAACTGACCAATAAATTTCGTATATTATGTGCATTGTGTGAATAATACAGTTTTAACTTGAGCTTTTAGTTTAATGAACTTAATTAAAAATACATTCGAGTTATGTTCTCAAATGGATGGGGAATAACTTGACTTTATTTCCACATTATAAATTACTCTAAGGAGGACGTGAACATATGAGTTCCAATAATTTCAACACATATGAACCTGGAACACACCCATTGTTAATATTAACAATAATAGTAGGTAAGTGGTGAACACAGTTCGTGCACGTTATTTATGTCGTAACGCGCACAATGGGTCTATGCATTTCAAGCATTTGCTGTTGACTCAACAAGTAAATGCAGGACGGCTGAAATCCGGAGTTCAAATTATTGGTGAACTCAGATTCATGTTAACAATAATAGGCGACTTTCACTGTCACGTTCGAGGTGACGTCATCGCTTTCCGCGACGACACAGTTTGATGACGTCAAACGTAAACAAACTGGATCGGAGTTACCGATACAATCGGTGCGGTTGGTTATAGAAATATAAACGAAATGCGTCGCTTCACTTTCAAACTTCGGTAACGCCGCTGTTATGTAGATGTAACCAGAAAATGTAGTGACATACAAATCCGTTTTTTTAACCAAACTGCTGCTACGAACTCCCGACGAAGGGTAGAGAAGAATTAAGGCCAAAGCAGTCGATGCCAGATCGCACAGATGGATGGGCGTGTTGCGTGATTGACAGAAGTTATTCTTTCGCTTCAGAAAGACGCTACAATTCAATATTGCAATGCAGTGGCATTTATATTACAAGATAGGTTACATTTAATTGCTCAGTGTTACATTAAGCTTCTAGTTAAAGACTATATATATAGATAGATAAGTGTTAACTGACAGTGTTTAATTGTTTCCATTACTTCCACACTGATAGTTAATCTACGCAAGCATGCATATCTATGTGAGATTGTAATGAACATTTCATAAAGTAATTTACTCGCACAAGACAATCTATCCAAGTTGTTTAATTCAAATTAGGAGAGCATTCATTTGCTCCTGAAATCTGCTTCCCCCTCTGTGGGCCCGTAACGTGACAATACAATCCTGCTGCCAAGGACCCCGCGTTGCTTAGTAACAATGCCAAACAAGAGAAAACTTGCATTTGCCGTGTGCAGGAAAGAAAACATTGCATTCCCGAGTTTTCCTCTCAACTTTGAGGATTACAATCACCAGGTATTACCTCAGTACATTGTCTACATGCTGACAACTAGTTTGTTGCGATGGTCAAACCAGCGTTTCCTTTTTTGGCACAGGGTCTGATGCTGCTGGTAGGCTTTTGAAACGGAAGACTATCACCACTTTGTTAAATCGGAATTGGGAATACATGACTATGGTGAGTAAAAAAAAAATTTCATTTATGTTGATATTAGTCAAGTATAATAGAACAGATACATTTCTAAGACTTCACACTTCATCCAATAAACCCTGAACAAATTATTTTGTAAGCCCGCAACTAAATCAATCATTGGCTTTGGCCCAGTATGTGTTATCTAATTGCAGGCAATAATTTCATGCAATAGTTTTCTATAGGAGGTTATAATAGAACAAGCACCAGTGGATAGCCCCTCTCATCCTGAGGATGATGAATGAGGCGAGAGAGGGCCTTGGGGTGTAACACAGACACAAACACTGCGTGCGTACCTTGCTCTCTTAGACGGGAGGGGGGGTAAGCCTTCATCACATGCAAAATATCCCATAACTATCATTTATCAAAGTCCTGATTTTGACTTTTCACTCATGTACATCTACTTTAGTACAGTGAAGTCGTGTATGTCATTACACTTGCGTGCCCCTAGCACCCCAAATAAATAAACACGCACTTCCGTTCCTGGCCAAACAACACACTCGGTGATGGAGCATCAGCACTCATTTGTTTTTGCTGCATTACCCAGTGTCGCCTCTCTGCGATTGTTCCCCAGCATTAGCCTTAATTAGAGAGTCGTGCTCTTAAATACCCCCATGGGCAACACCGGGTGAGCGCGTGCTAGTTCAAACATAACACTACACGCACACACACACACACACACACACACACACGCATACAAGCTCTTAATTCCTCAGAGAGAATGCTTTTCCCATTGCCGCCGGTTATACATGAGCCTTTTTTAGCGTGTGAATAAATCACATCAGCCGTGCACATCAATGCACACTGCAAATGTATTTTAAATGTTGATATAAGCCCGAAATCGTGAGCTCAATCATGTGATTATTCCCTGTGTGTGTTACAGCACCATGCCCAAAAGGAAAGCAAACACGGGGACACAGGTGACACTCAAGTATGCCAAAAAGGCCATCCGGATGAAACCCGACGGGTGGCGGCGACTCACACTTAGCAACATGGGCATAACCATTTTCCCGAAGTGTATCTTCAACTTGACTAATATGGATGAGTTGGATCTCAGTCGCAACCACATACAAAAACTCCCAGAGGGCATCGGGAAGTTGTCATCGCTCAGGTGGTTGGACCTTCACAGCAACAAGCTGGAGTCTGTGCCCGAGTCCATTGGTAAACTGGCGGGCTTGACCTATCTCAACCTCTGTAACAATCGTCTCACCTCGTCAGGTTTGCCCACTACGCTGGCCTCCCTTAAAAACCTGACGATTCTAAATCTGGGGTTGAACAAGCTGGATGCCCTGCTTCCTACTATGGTCCCTATGGAGAGCCTCCAAGAATTAGGCTTGTTCGACAACCTCTTCACCCACCTCCCAGACTTTGTGAACGCACTCCGCAATCTGACTAAAGTCAACATAAAACGGAATCCCTTGCGGATAGTGAATGAGGACGGCGAGGAGATGGAAACCGAAAAGTCCGACGACGAGGACGACGACGACGGCGTGTACCTCGTCCACGAAAGTAGACTGTGTAGTGTGTGTCTGAAAATATGTAAAGACCCAGGAGGAAAGCATTTGAGAGGAGATTGCATGAGGGAAACGTTTGAGGACAAAAGGTCTTTTTCGGGACTCGTGACACCGAACTCGGTGGCTGCGGCC